>NW_026020150.1:1548550-1710532 GCF_900185275.1 Solanum verrucosum
TTTGATTTCTGTACACAGTCAATCGAGAATTCAATATGAGAGCCAACAACAAGAACACCATCTATTATGTTATAACTTATAAAATAAAAAATTAATATACAAAAATTAGTTCGAAAAAATAATATGTAGTTGTTCTCTTCACATGTTCATATGACATATAAATAGTTTAACGTGGTATACACATGCAAAGCACATTTGGGTGGAAAAACTTTTTCGTAGTAACTTGGAATTTTCCAATCTAGTCCAGATTGAGACGAAATCGGAGTCATTGAGGTGTAGGGAAATCTGGTAACAATAGGGTGACTTATTTATGATTTTGATTACATGAGTAGTTAGATAAGTCGTTAAGGAATTCGTACGACTTTACAGAATTGAATTCGGGTGAGTAGAACTCCCAGAATCTATCTTAGCGTGAACGGTATTTTATGAGCGTCGTTGATTAAAGGTGTGTTGTGAAATGGGTGTCTTGAAACTATTAAAATAACTCACTATTTCGTGCAAGTCGCTTTGGCGGTGGTTTTGGTCGCTCTGGCGAGGCTGCTGTAGCGGGGTGAGGGTGGCTATGGCAGGCCAGACACGACTTAAAGTCGTAAATAAACCCCGAAATGACTTTGTTCTACACTTTTCAATTTTTAGAGCTAAGGAATGAACCCCAGGTGACTCTTGACAATTTTCACCATTCTTGAGGCTAAAGGTAAGCTTTTCACTCCCGAATCCGACTTTTGATCCATAGAGCGTAATAAAATGGGTAATTATTGATGGGGGAAGGTTTTGAATTGGAAACCATGGTGGGAATATCCCTACTTTGGATATTTGGGATCATGGGGGTGATATATGGTTGTTAGAATTGTTAGTAATCCAGGTAATTAGTAATTGTTTATTGATTCCCGTGTTATTATGATTGTTTGTAGACTAAGAACAAGCGAAACGAATCCGGAAAGGGAAGGATCAAGTTTCTTAGGATTTCAAGCTTGTTTCGAGGTAGGTGATGTTTGTGATTCTACGATTGTGTGATGTATGTTTGTTCTTGCTTCATTATGATATATGTATGTATATGAATGTTACATTATTGATCACACTTGGATGAATGATGGTCACCATGAAATCATGACTTAAATTTATGATCTTGAGGATATACTTGAGATTGTGATTGTGGTGTGTTGAATGGATATGTTGCCACGTTCCTGCATAACTAACTTGAATCGGTTGCCACGTTCCGAAATAATTATGAGATCAGTTGCCACATTCCGGCATAATCATTGGATCGGGTACCACGTTCCGGTATGCTAACTGTTTTGGGTTTGGGTTCCATGAGAGGACCAATGACTTGTCATAATTGTGTATTTTGAGAAATGTGAAGTTATTCGTTGTTCATAAATGTTGATAATATTGTATATGTTTGATATATGCAAGTGATTGTATTATTGTATTGACTTATGTATGTTACACTTAGTGGGATAGCCACATGATCCTACCATACACTGTGGTTGTGTACTGATACTTCACTTGCTCTTTCTTTGTTGAGTACAGGGCATCTTCAAGCGGCTACTGACAGACATTGCTTAGAAGATAAGTGATCGTTTGAATTCAAGGGTGAGTCATTTCTTCCAAGCTACCATGAGTTCTCTTTCGTCTATGTCCACCATTCCAGACTTAGACTTTCTATTAAGTTTTAGTTCATTAGTATGGGGTTGTATCCCATCGTGTTTAGAATTGTTGAACTTTAGATGTTTTGGTACATTGAATTTTCGGTTCTAGGTGTTACTTCCGCATTTGTTTAGTTGATAGACTTTTGTTTGGAGTTTATGGGAACTCCCTATTTCTTTCCTTAATATTTAACTTGTTTCGTATCCTTAAATTCTTTAGTTTTTGGATGAGTTGCTTGGTTTGGGTTGAAGTGGTAGTTCTCCGATCGGAGGGTTAATGTGGATGTCAATCACGACAGTCCGGGTCGTGACAAAGTTGGTATCAGAGCCTAGGTTCGTTGATCTCGATGTACCAAAACAAGTCTAGTAGAGTCTTCCGGAACAGTATGGGGACGCCTTTACTTTTCTTCAACAGGCTATAGGACTTTAGGAAATCTCTTTGTTTTCTCTTGTCTCCTTTCGTGCTATACCTTGATTCCAATTGTTATGTGTCAATTCAAATTATTATCTAACCTCCTTCACTCTTCTGTCCACAGATGGTTAACACTAGATTCAACGGTGGCAGGCCTGTAGCTCCCGTCAATGCTCCAGCTGAGGAATCTGCAGCGAGAAGTCGCGGTCCAGGCATGGATAAAGGAAGAGCTAGGGGTAGAGGCCGTGGAAGAGTAGCCTCTGCTGGGAATGGAGCTCCTGTTGAGAATGCTCCTGTGAATGAGAACCCTCTTACGAATCATGAAGAGATAGAGAAGAATGTTGATGATGAGAATGTTGACGATGTGGAACAAGAGGAGGAGGTGCAGGCTAAGACTACCGATGTTCCTCCCATAGACCTAGTGTTAGCTCGACAGATCATGTCATTCTTGAAAGGGTTGGTTGGTCCTGGAGTGCTTCCTTCTATTCAAGCAACTTAAGCTCCCGCTAATCCCCCTATTGCTAGCACTGCGCCCAAGACGGGTGGAACGGGAGGTAACGATGCTTTCTTCCGTCCTTTGTTGAGTTCTGTTATGACTGGTAATGAGCAAGAAAGGTTGACTAAGTTTTTTAACCTAAAGCCTCTTGTGTTTCTTGGTTCTGAGAATGAGGATGCTTATGAGTTCATCTTAGATTGCTATGAGAGGCTTCATAAGCAAGGAATTGTCCATCAGCATGGGGTTGAGCTTCTGTCCTTTCAACTTCAAGGTGAGGCTAAGCAGTGGTGGAGAGCTTATATGGAATGCAGATCTTCTACTTTACCTTCACTTACTTGGACCTAATTTCATGCTCTGTTTTTGGAGAAATATGTGCCTAGGACTTTGAGGGATCTTAAGAAGGATGAGTTCATGGTTTTGGGGCAAGGTGGTATGATTGTGGCTGCTTATGAGGCCAAGTTTCATGCTTTGTCTAGATATGCTACTCAATTGGTGACCCTGAGGTAGAGAGAATCCGGTTATTAGGGGAATAAATTTCGAGTTGCAATTATTATCTGTTCATATGACTTTTGCAGGGAGGAGCTTCAATGTGGTAACAGACTATGTTAAGAAAGTAAAGGGGGTGAGGCGAGACGGTCAGCTAAGGCATTAGCAAAAAGGGCCAAGAATTCAAGCAACTTTCAAGGTACTTATTCCACAGGTTCAGGGACGCCAACGCTTGCAGCCAAGCCAATTCAGTCCGCTATGCCTGCCTCTACAGGTAACTACTCAGGAACTCCATCTCATAATTTGATTCAGGATACACAGGGAGCACACCTCCTGTGGGTTGCAGGCCATCTTTTGATCGTACTTATTACAACTATGGTGAACCTGGGCATATAAGGAGAGATTGTCCCCACCCATGTGTGTTAGATTCGATGTAGCAGCAGTTTAGAGTAGTGGTACCCACGTGAAATGGTAATAATGGTCGAGGACGTCCACAAGGTGGGCGAGAAGGTAATCAGTGAGGCTGTGGAGGTAGAGGAAATGGTAACGCAGGCAGATGTAACATGCAACAAAGTAGGGAAGTGGCTCATCAAGACTATAGGGCTCAGTGTTATGCCTTTCTAGAAAAGAATAGTACATGTGACCACTGCGTCAGACTCCTCTGCCTCGTTCTTTCCCAGAAAGGCAACACTGAGCCCTATCATCTTGACGATCCACTTCCCTTCCTTGTTACACGTTACCCCTGCATGTGTTACCATTTCCTCTACCTCCACGACCTCGTTGATTACCTCCTCGCCCACCTTGTGTACGTCCTCGACCATTATTATCATTTCCCGCGGGTACCACTGCTCTAGACTACTGTTGCGTGGAATCTAACACACGTAGGTGGGGACAATCTTTCCTCATATGCCCAGGTTCAACACAGTTGTAACAAGTACGATCAAAAGATGGCATGCTGCCTGCAGAAGGTGCTACTCCCTAGCTATCCTGAATCAAATTATGAGATGGAGTTCCTGAGTAGTTACCTGTAGAGGCGGGCATAGCGGACTTAATTGGCTTAGCTGCAAGCGTTGGCCTCCCTGAGCCTCTGGAATAAGAACCTTGAAAGTTGCCTGAATTCTTGGCCATTTTTGCCAATGCCTTAGCATGACCGTCTCGCCTCACCTCCTCCACTTTCTTAACATAGTCCGTTACCTCATTGAAGCTCCTCCATGCAGAAGTCATATGAACAGATAATACTTGCAACTCAGAATTAAGTCCCCTAATAAATAACTGGATTCTCTCTTCCTCAGTAGTCACCAATTGAGTAGCTTATCTAGACAAAGCATGAAACTTGGCCTCAGAAGCAGCCACAGTCATACCACATTGCTCCAAAGCCATGAACTCATCCTTCTTGCGATCCCTCAAAGTCCTAGTCACATATTTCTCCAAAAAAAGAGCATGAAATTGGGTCCAAGTAAGTGGAGGTAAAGTAGAAGATCTACATTCCATATAAGCTCTCCACCACTGCTTAGCCTCACCTTGAAGTTCAAAGGACACAAACTCAACCCCATACTGATGGACAATTCCCAACTAATAAAGCTTCTCATAGCAATCTAAGATGAACTCAAAAGCATCCTCATTCTCAGAACCAAGAAACACAAGAGGATTTAGTTTCAAAAACTTAGTCAAAATTTCATGCTCATTACCAGTCATAATAGAACTCAACAAAGGACGGAATAAAGCATCGTTACCTCCCGTTCCACCCGTCTTGGGCACAGTTCTAGCAACAGGGGGATTAGCGGGAGCTTGAGTTTCTTTAACAGAAGGAAGCACTCCAAGACCAACCAAACCTTTCAAGAATGACATGATCTGTCGAGCTAACATTGGGTCTATGGGAGGAACATCGTTAGTCTCAGCCTGCACCTCTTCCTCTTGTCCCACATCCTCAACATTCTCATCATCAACATTTTCCTCTATCTCTTCATGATGCACAGGAGGGTTCTCATTCACATGAGCATTCTCAATAGGAGCTCCATTCCCAGCAGGCGCTACTCTTCCATGACCTCTACCCCTATCTCTTCTTCTACCCCTGCCTCGACCGTGACCTCTCGCTGCAGATTTCTCAGCTGGAGCATTGACGAGAGCTATGGGCCTGACTTAGTTGAATCTAGTATTAACCATCTGTGGACAGAAGAGTGAAGGAGGTTAGATACCAATTTGAATTGACATATACCAATTGGAATCAAGATATAGCACGAAAGAAGACAAGAGAAAACAGAGAGATTTCCTAAAGTTCTATAGCCTCTCGAAGAAAAGTAAAGGCATCCCCATACCATTCCGCAATACTCTAGTAGACTTGTTTTGGTATATCAAGATCAACTAACCTAGGCTCTGACATAGTCTGGTTGCAGGATCGGTGAGGTTTCATTAGGTGAAGACGAAGAAAGTCTCCAGCAGCTTCTATTCTTCCTTCCGCACGCATAGTGGGAGTTGTGTCTTTTATTTATCATATCCAGTTGTACTCTTAGTAGCTCTTGTACCTATTTAGACTAGATCCTTGGGATTGTTAATTACTTTACAAGTCTTAACTTGAAATTGTTTTAAAAGTTGTTAATTAGGAATTTTGTTATTATATTTATTTACATTTATTCAAATGTCCTCATTTTTAAATTATTAGGATATGAGGGTTCTCCTAGCCCAATTGGTTGGGTCGTGACAACAGCGGCCCCGCCAGAGCGACCGAAACCATCGCCAAAGCTGCTTGCACGAAACAGTGAACTATTTTAATAATTCAAGAGCTCCATTTCATAATTGTGTATTTTGAGAAATGTGAATTTGTTCGTTGTTCGTAAATGTTGATAATATTGTATATGTTAGATATATGCATGTTATTATATTGTTGTATTGACTTATGTATTTTTCACTTAGTGCGATAGCCGCGTAATCGTATCAGTACACTGTGGTTGTGTACTGATACTACACTTGCTCTTTCTTTGTTGAGTACAGGTCATCTTCAAGCGTCTACTGACAGACCTTGCTTAGAAGATAAGTGATCGTTCGAATTCAAAGGTGAGCCGTTTGTTCCGGGCTGCCATGAGTTCTCTTTCGTCTATGTCCACCATTTCGGACTTAGACTTTCTAATTAAGTTTTAGTTCATTAGTATGGTATTGTATCCTTTCTTGTTTAGACATTGTTGAACTTTAGATGTTTTGGTACATTGACTTCCAGGCTCTAGGTGTTACTTCCGCATTTATTTAGTTGATAGACTTTTGTTTGGAGTTTATGGGAACTCCTTATTTCTTTCCTTAGTATTTAACTTGTTTCATATCCTTAAATGCTTTAGTTTTGGGATGAGTTGCTTGGTTTGGGTTGTAGTGGTGGTTTTCCCACCGGAGGATTAGTGTGGGTGTCAATCATGATGGTCTGGGTCGTGACAGTTGGAGAGAGAGTGTTCCAACACAAAAAAAAAAGGCGTAGGTGGGAAGGGCATCAACTTTGGAAGTTGGTGAGAAGTTCTCCAACTCAACCAAGAGAAAAAATATCGAAAAAACCAAAAAGAAAAGGTGTTGGTGGGAAGGGCATCAACCTTGGAAATTGGAGAGAAGTGCTTCAACATAACCAAGAGAAAAAATATCGAGAATTGGAGAGAAAGTGCTCCAACACTTGGAAGTTGGAGAGAAGTACTCTAACACAACCAAAAAAAAATATCGTGAGTTGGAGAGAAAGTGCTCCAACAGTTGGAAGTTGGAAAGAAGGTGTTCCAACACAACCAAGAAAAACAATAAATGAGAATTGAAGAGAAGTACTCCAACAATTGAAGATTGAAGAGAAGTACGCCAACAATTGAAAGATTGAAACGAAGTTTCCAACAATTGTAGATTGAAGAGAAGTACTCTAATACAACAACAATAACAAGAAGAAAAGGCAAGAGTATACAACTTTGAACTACGGGAAAATGTTTAAAATAATAATTCGAATAGAAATCTTAACTTGCTTAGGATTTGTTATTTATGGTATTTACATATTTATGTTTTGATTAGAATTTCTTCGTTAGAGTAGTTCCTAATCCTAGTTTAATTTGAATTTTACCTTTATAAATAGGAATGTTACTAAAGATAGAAATATACAGAAATACAAGGAAATAGATAGAACTTGAAGTAGGTTCAAGAACCTTAGAAGTTTATAAATAAATTTTCCTTCAAATTGGTATCAGAGATTCTACGATCCTTGTAAAAGATCAAAGAGTTTCTACTGCTGGCGGGAGGCTATGACCTATATATGTTGCCCGTCTGGTGAATGATCATGTTGACAAAATCTGAACGAATAATATATGCATGGAAAAAAAACATGCTAGGAGGAAATACTTACAAAAATATTGCATATTTAAAGAATTGAAACCAAGCACAAGAGGAAAAAAATCTTCTCTAGATTAAAAGTTGGAGAATGTAAAAAAAAAATACAAAAAAAAACAAAAAAAAATAAAATGAGTTGATGGGAAGGGCATCAACGAGAGTTGGAGAGAGAGTGCTCCAACACCAAAAATAATATTTTAAAAAAAACACAAAAAGAAAAGGAGTTGATGGGAAGGGGATCAACGAGAGTTGGAGAGAGAGTGCTCCAACACCAAAAATAAAATTTTAAAATAAGCACAAAAAGAAAAGGAGTTGATGGGAAGGGCATCAAAGAGAGTTGGATAGAGAGTGCTCCAACACTAAAAACAAAAATAAAAGGCGTTGGTGGGAAGGGCATCAACCTTGGAAGTTTGAGAGAAGTTCTCCAACACAACCAAAAGAAAAAATATCAAAAATACAAAAAGAAAAGGTGTTGGTCGGAAGGGCATCAACCTTGGAAATTGGAGAGAAGTGCTCCAACACAACCAAGAGAAAAAATATCACGAGTTGGAGAGAAAGTGCTCCAACATTTGGAAGTTGGAGAGAAGTGCTCTAACACAACCAAGAAAAAAAATATCGTGAGTTGGAGAGAAAGTGCTCCAACACTTGGAAGTTGGAGAGAAGGTGTTCCAACACAACCAAGAAAATAAATAAATGAGAATTGAAGAGAAGTACTCCAACAATTGAAAGATTGGACAGAAGTTTCCAACAATTGAAGATTGAAGAGAAGTATTCCAATACAACAACAATAACAAGAAGAAAAAGGCAAGATTATACAACTTTGAATTACGAGAAAATGTTGGAATAATAATTCAAAGTTAGAGTAGAACTCTTAAGTTGTTTAGGATTTGTTATTTATGGTATTTACTTATTAATGTTTTGATTAGAATTTGTTAGTTAGAGTAGTTCCTAGTCCTAGTTTAATTTAATGTTTACCTTTATAAATAAGAATGTTACTAAAGATAGAAATATACAAATATACAGGAAAATAGATAGAACTTGAAGTAAGATTCAAGAACCTTTGAGTTTATAAATAAATTTTCTTTCAAATTGGTATCAGAGATTCTACGATCCTTGTAGAAGATCAAAGAGTTTCCATTGTTGGCGGGCGGCTACAGCGTATAAATGTCGTCTGGCTGGCCAATGATCATGTTGACAAAAGCTGAACGAATAATATTTGCATGAAAAAAAAAACATTCTAGGAGGAAAGACTTGCAAAAATATTTCAGATTTAAAGAAGTGCAACCAAGCACAAGAGGAAAAACCTCTTCTCTAAATTAAAAGTTGGAGAAAGTTAAAAAAAAAAAAAAGACAAAAAGAACAAAAAAAACAAAAAACAAAAAAAAATGAGTTGATGGGAAGGGCATCAACGAGAGTTGGAGAGAGAGTGCTCCAACACCAAAATTATTTTATTTTTTAAAAAATACAAAAATAAAATGAGTTGATGTGAAGGGCATCAATAAGAGTTGGAGAGAGAGTGCTCCAACACCAAAAATAATTATTTTTTAAAAAACACAAAAAGAAAAGGAGTTGATGGGATCAGCGAGAGTTGTAGAGAGTGTTCCAATACCAAAAACAAAAATAAAAGCCATTGGTGAGAAGGGCATCAACCTTGAAAATTTAAGAGTAGTGCTCCAACACAACCAAGAGAAAAAATATCACGAGTTGGAGAGAAAGTTCTCCAACACTTGGAAGTTGAAGAGAAGTGGTATAACACAACCAAGAAAAAAAATATCGTGAGTTGGAGAGAAAGTACTCCAACACTTGGAAGTTGGAGAGAAGGTGCTCCAACACAACCAAGAAAACAAATAAATGAGAATTGAAGAGAAGTACTCCAACAATTGAAGATTAAAGAGAAGTACTCCAACAATTGAAAGATTGGACAGAAGTTTCCAACAATTGAAGATTGAAGAGAAGTACTCCAATACAACAACAATAACAAGAAGAACAAGGCAAGAGTATACAACTTTGAATTACGGGAAAATGTTGGAAATAATAATTCAAAGTTAGAGTAGAAATCTTAAGTTGTTTAGGATTTGTTATTTATGGTATTTACTTATTTATGTTTTGATTAGAATTTGTTAGTTAGAGTAGTTCCTAGTCCTAGTTTAATTTGATTTTTACCTTTATAAATAGGAATGTTACTAAAGATAGAAATATACAAAAATACAAGAAAATGGATAGAACTTGAAGTAAGATTCAAGAACCTTTGATTTTATAAATAAAATATTTTCTTCATATATATATACTAGTTTTGTCGCAGGTGCGTTGCTGGTGAATATCAAAGCATGTACCACATTATTTTTAAAAATAATGTAAATATTATTAAATAAAAACCTTAAGTAAATAATTATAAAATGAATGATAAAGTATAAGTTCCTATGAACAGTGAATCTAAACTTTCTTACGATTACTACTAAAAGTTAGTCACTATTAAAATCTCCTCCATTCCCATAGTGCATTACTTAGTTATTATTGTGTTGTTGGACTTCTTACTTTTATAATATAATATAATATAAATAAGTATTGATTTAAAATATAGAAGATATACTAAATTGTATGTTTTTAGTTGTAGAATTAGATTAATTTAATATCCATATTAGGGAGTGTTCTAATTTTAGTGAACTTTGAGATTGTTCACATCTGAAAAACTATTTATTGTGCTTTATAAAAAAATTCACAACCCTTTCGAAAAATCACAACCCTTCTAGAAGGTCACAAATCATCATAAAAGTCATAGCTCTTTGGAAAAGTCACAACTCTGTAGAAAAATCACAACCCTTTAGAAATATTACAACTCATCAGAAAAGTTATAAAATTTTGGAAATGTCACAACCATTCCATGTTAAATGGTGTTTGCCTTTACTATAATATAAATAAATATAATACAATATAAAATATAGAAAATATACTAAATTTGGTGTTTTAAGTAGGAGGTATTACAATAATTTAACATTTAAGTTAGGTAGTTCATTCTTTTAAGGTAGTATAGACAAAAAAAGATAGATATAGATTGCCTAATTTTAATATGGTATTAAATTTTAAAAAATAAAGAAGAATTTTAATTAAAGGATCATATGTAGAATATATAAAAATGACTATTAACTTTGTGGTCTTAAAGATGTGCCCCCACCCACAAGAAAAAAGAACATTCTATATTTAACTGAATAAAAATAAAAGTAAAACAAATAAATTGAAAACAAAAGAGTACTTATTAAATCTATTTTGGACTCTTCAAACAAGTTTTTGATCAAATCATTTTTCTTCATCAGTTTAAGACTTTTCACAACCTGAACACCAAGTTGTAGTTTGTGTAACGAAAAATCATTGAAATTCTTGTCAAGTTAAAGTTGCTGCAAAAGTTTATTAATTATCAAGATAGTCTTCTCGTTTGAAGTTGATTTATTTCACTCTCCTTGTTGAACCATTTTTTTTATCTATCTAATTTACCCATAAAAAATATATTCTAAATGCATAATTGAACAACTCTCGCAATCTTCCTTGTTTTAAGAAGAAGAATAGAAAACATACAAAATTCACAGTATAGAAGTGTGAGAAAATCCCTCTATTTATAGACAACAAAGGATAGGATAAAAAAATGTTTATCATGCCTTATCAGATAAGTCACAACCCTTCAGAAAAATCACAACTTTTCAGAAATTTCATTACTCATCGAAAAAGTCACAACTCTATAGAAAAGTCACAACCCTTCGGAAAAGTCACTACCCATCCATTTGAAAAGGTGTCACCTTTTAATATAATATAGAGTAAATAAATAAATATAAAATATAGAAAATCTATTAAATTGAGTGTTTTAAGTTGGGGTTGTTATAGTAATTTGACATTTAAGTTATGGAGTTCATGCTTTTAAGGTAGTAAGTATATTTATATATAAGGAAATTTCATGAAACAAAATTAATGTTTTGAAATACAATAGAATTTATTTTTTTAAAAGTAAGTGTGTTTTGTATGGAGGGAAATATTTTCCATATTTGGTTGGTCAAATATTTTTAAAATTAATTTCTCTAGAAAAAGAAACTCCTTCGAAATTATTTTCCTGATAAAAATAAAGAAAATAAGTTTCATATATAAATATTTGTGGAATAATATATTTTTCACTTGTCACACACTAGAAAATAAATAGTCACCCTATTTATTTACCAACAAAACATTGTCCTTTTTGTTGTTTCCTTGAGAGAATGACTGTTAGTAAAAGTTAGCAGCATGTTTGCCTCAATTTAATTATCATGTCTTGATTATGTGGTTTTGAAGGAATTTGACTATTGAATAAAAGTATCTGCCATTTGAGGTTTGCTTTCTGTCTATTTGATATAGAAAATTCATGCATTTTTCCTCACTCCTTTTCAAATGTTGAGATTTAGATTTCAAGAAAGTTTGATTGAATCTTACTTGTATTAAAATAAACACAGTTTGATTGAACCTTACATAGTGTAATCTAGCAAATATTGAACAACTAAGATCCTGTATTCAAAAACCCCAATCTTATTGATAGAACAAAATACAAAGTAAATTCTTTCAAGAAATTCATCAACTACTTGGGGCACAAATACTTCTACTTAAAAATCTAATAAAATATGAAAAACAAATGTTGGGATATTCAAATTCTACCAAGGCCTCTCCCTCCTTTCGTTGCCACCACTGTTTGCATCAGATCCATGACCCTCGTCATATCCCATGACATCACCAAATTCACCATTACTATCTCCACCACCAACATGCAAATTCAAATTTTACCACAATCATCTCTTTGGCATCTCCCTCCTTCGTTGCTGCCACCGTTTGCACCATTACTATCTTTGTTGTCATCGCCAACTAGACTTTCCACAATTAGTTGAACCTTGTGATGCCAACACCAATTTAGGTTGTTCAGAAAATATTCTCGCTTTTATTTTTTTCTTTGGTGTGAATAATATTCTTACTTGCTCCTTTATTTCAAGCTCTCCCTCCAAGATTGAAGATTTTATTTTTCTTTTTGGGGAGGAATCTTCTTCTAACATTCCAACATCCTTTCATTTTAAAATTATTAATGTTATAAGAATACATAAAATATATATAAAAAATTTACGACCAACAGAATATAGTGCAACTACAAAATTAGTCGCTAAATAGCTGATAGCTAACAACTATATTTTGATAATTTGTTGTCAATCCGTTATTAAATAAGATTAGAATGATAACTATTTTTTTTCTATGATGAGATTTATTGATTTATAATTCTTATATTTTCTATAATGGTTTTTTTGTATAAAAAACCCGTTGTCTAATAGTTAGCGTAATATTAACATACCTTATTTTTGTGTTTGACATCCCTATTCATAAGGTTGTTCATTGCTTTACCAAGAAACTTTTTGACCTCCCTCTTGCCATGGTTATTGTTTTGTTGTTTCTTTGTTGTAGACTTCCTTTTCAAGATAGAATGTTCAGCTTTTCTTTTCATGGAGTGCTTTTTAATAGCCCAAACCTTTGGATAAATAAAAAAATTAATAAGAACAATGTAAATGTCTTTGCGTCTTAACATGACAATAAAAGTTAGTGTCATATAGTTAGGAGGTCGTCATGGAAATCACTTATTGCAGAAATGCAATGTAAGAGCTTACCTCTTTTATTTCAGTGGCTTCTTGATCAACTTCAGGCTTTGATAAACCCTTGAACACATATTTTCTTACCTCCACAATAGAACGATATTGTTTGCTCTTATGATAGGAATACTACAATCCAACAAAGATTTTTGTTAAGAACTAACTATATATAAGATTTTACAGAGTACAAACTGCACACATTACAAAGTAATTATATTACTAGCTCTCATTTTCTTGATACATCATTGATTAGAGATTCATTGGTCCTTAATTAGGATAAAAACTAGTTATACATAAAAATTTAAACAACTAAAGAAAAATATACAATATAAATCCAAATAAGTTTAAATGTGATAGTATAGTTGTAGTTTACTAGTCTAGTTTGAAATAAGAAAATAAAGTTTAATTATCGCCTAATATACACACAACAAATGTGTGATTCTTTTTTCTTTTCTTTTTTTTTTTCAGGAAAAAAAGAAGATAAAACAAGCAATAATATAATTAAGTGGACGATTCACGATATTGGTAGTGATCAATAAATCCAAAAAATTGTATTTACCATGTCAATTGCTTTGGATCCATTTTCACGTTATCTCTTTTCAGCTAACCATCCATGTAGCATCTCCTTGTATTTACGGTTAAGACAATCACAAATTGGTTCTTCTGCAGGATTTGTACTAACTGCTTGTGGATTATAAATGGTGTAACAGTTAGCTTCACCTTTGAAAGGTTCAATTCGGAAGCTAACATTACCAAAGACTGGTCTTTTCTTCTTCTCATGATCAATCATGTTTTCGGATACTCTTAAAGGAATTATAAGAAACAAAAAAGTAAAGAAAACTCAAGAATAATAGTTGAAAAGTAATGTGGTTTGAGGCTTATATAGATAATTAAATTGAGAAGATGGAAAGTAATTTTGAAAATAGATAAGGATTAAATTAATAAGATATGATTGCTTTTAGAAAAAAGATTACGATAATTGCATATTTAGTCAATAATATTATTTATTATTTGTAGAAGGTGACTCTTTTAGGAAAAAAATTACGATATTTGAATATTTGGTCAATACTTATTTATTATTTGTAGAAGGTGGCTCTTTTAGGGAAAAAATCACGAATTTTGGACATTTGGTCAATACTTATTTATTGTTTGTTGAAGGCGGAATGATCGAGGAGACCCTTCTACTTATCCTAATTTGACTAAGCTAATGTGACATTTAATTTTGCTGAGTTTGATAAAATGTGTGGTTTCACATATTTAAAAGTGGGTGAACACAAAAGTTTGAACTAAAAAATATTTTTAAGAATTTATAGGAGTGGGGGTTGGGGGAGGGGGGGAGGGAGATTATAGAAAAATAAAAATTTCTTAGGCTACATTTTTTAACTTTCTTTTTTATGAGAAGATAAAAATGTCATCTTTGAACTATACGATTCTTCAAAATTAGAAGAAATTGAGTTCTTTCAAAAGATATTTCCTTTCAAGATAACCTTTTGATATTTATATTCCCATCAGATTATGTTTTTCCGAAAGAAATATCTTTGTGAAAAGATGATTGATCGTGCGAAGAAGAAAAGACCAGTCTTTCGTAATGTTAGCTTCCGAATTGAACCTTCTAAAGGTGAAGTTAAATGTTACATCATTTATAATCCAGAAGCGGTTAGAACAATTCCTGCAGAAGAACCAATTTGTGATCGTATTAACCGTAAATACAAGGAGATGCTACATGGATGGGTAGCTGAAAAGAGACAACGTGAAAATGGATCTGGAGCATTTGACACGGAAAATACAATCCTTTGGATTTATTGATCACTAACCATATCGTGAATCTCCACTTAATTATATTATTTCTTGTTTTATCTTTTCTTTTTTCTGAAAAAAAAAAAAGAATCACAACATTTGTTTCGTGTGTGTTAGACGATAATTAAACTTTATTTTCTTATTTTAAACTGGACTACTAAACTACAACTATACTATCACATTCAAACTTATTTAGATTTTATATTGTATATTTTTCTTTAGTTGTTTAAATTTTTATATATATTAGTTTTTATCCTAATTAAGAACCAGTGAATCTCTAACCAATGATATATCAAGAAAATGAGAGCTAGTAATATAATTACTTTGTAATATGTGCAATTTGTACTTTGTAAAATCATATATATAGTTAGTTCTTAACAAAAAAATGTTTGTTGGATTGTAGTATTGCTATCATAAGAGCAAACAATATCGTTCTATTTTGGAGGTAAGAAAATATGTATTCAAGGGTTTATCAAAGTTTGAAGTTGATCAAGAAACCACTAAAGTAAAAGAGGTAAGCTCTTACATTATTTGCATTTTGTTGGACTACTATAGCTTGTTTGACTAAGTTTATTGCGCACATATATATGTGTATGTAAGAAATATTTACTAAGTCTTACCTTGCATTTCTGCAAGAAGTGATTTCCATGACGACCTCCTAATTATATGACACTAACTTTTACTGCCATTTTAAGACACAAAGACATTTACATTATTCTTATTAAATTTTTCTTATTAATCCAAATATTGGGGTTATTAAAAAGAACTCCATGAAAAGAAAAGTTGAACGTTCCATCTTGAATAGGAAGTCTGCAACAAAGAAACAGAAAAGCAACAACTATGGCAAGAGGGAGGTCAAAAAGTTTCTCGGTAAAGCAATGAACGACCTCATGAATAGGGATGTCAAACACAAAAATAAGGTAAGTTAATGTTACGCTAGCTATTAGACAACAGTTTTTTATAACAAAAAAAAAATCACTATAGAAAATATAGGAATTAGAAATTTTGATAAATCTCATCATTAGTATAAAAAAAAGTTATCATTATATAATCTTATTTAAAAACAGATTAACAATAAATTATCAAAAAATACTTGTTATCCATAAGCTATTTGGTGACTAATTTTGTAGTTGCACTATTTTTTTGGTTGCAATTTTTTTATATATATATATTTTATGTATTCTTACAACATTAATAATTTTAAATGAAAGGATGTTGGAATGTCAGCAGAAGATTCCTCCCCGAAAAGAATAATAGAATCTTCAATCTTCGAGGGAGAGTCTGGAACAAAGGACCAAATAAGAATATTATTCACACAAAAGGACAAATACAAGTGAGAATATTTTCTGAACTACCTAAATTGGTGTTAGCATTGCAAGGTTCAACTAATTGTTGGAGGTCTAGCTAGTTGACGACGACGGCAGAGCTAGTAATGGTCCAAACGGTGGTAGCAACTAATGAGGGAGAGGCCGCTGAGATGATAGTGGTAGAATTTGAATATCCTAACAATTGTTTTCTATGTATGTTTTCATACAATAATTTAGTTTTTTTAGTCAAAACTATTTGTGCCCCAAGTGTTTGATGAATTTCTTAAAAGAAGTCACTTTGAGTTTTGTTCTATTAGGATCTTAATTGTTCTAGTTTTGCTATATTACAATGTGTGATGACCCAAGGTATCCCCCTAGGCGTAACATGGAACATCAGACCCCGAGAGGCCCCATACAAGTCACTTAGCATTCATCATCCAAGATAGTAGAATAAAGATATTTAAAAGGCAGTTTCAATATAGCAAAGTTTTATAGAGAAAAGCAGAAATCTAAACATCATCTCAAAGCCATCTAGCACATAAGAGTTTATTGGGACGTGGCCCCATACATCAAGTTCAAAAACAGAAAGTAAGGAAAAACTAAAAATAATAAATGTTCTGTCCTCGTAGCATAAGGACTCACAAAAGCTTGGAGTTTCCTCAAAGAACTCTAGCCACGAAACTGGGAACCCTGATTGTCGAACCCTACATTTGGGGAAATGTAGGCAAGAGTATGCATTAGTACAAAATATGTACCAAGTATTATAGTCATGCATAAAACATTTGAAAACATGAAAAAAGGGACATTTTCATAAAGGGCAATAACAAAGCTAAATCATGAATGTAAAAGAACTAGAAGACATAAGTCATAAAACATGGTTAATGCAAATAGACATCATCTTAAGTCACGTGTAAGATACTCTTGAAGTAACCTTAGTTCATTATTGTTGGACATATACCTTTAACCGACATATAAAATCATGTGAGCTATCAACACAAAATTTGGTGTCTACCCCATACCAAAAAGGGGTGTCCTACTTGCCAAGGTAAGACCATGAACTTCTAGCTTATGTGGATCCACTAGCTAATGTCTATCTATAAGATTGTTTCTAGAAACCCGATCTCTATTAACGGTATAGCTCCCATCTCAATATCCTCTCGGTGCTAAGCATAATTCCCATGGAATAGTCATTTTCTTAACTTGTTCTTATTATCCATGGAAGGGCACGTCATCTTGCCAATCCAAGCTAGGTTTCATTAAATATCTCCGTATCTTTGATTCATTTTAGGTGAGAAGACCTTTCAACCTTAGAATCCTTTATGTGAGAAAAACCTTTCACATTCATGCATGAGGTAGTTATGTGAGCAATCCTTTCACAACAATTAACTACAATGACAACATATAGGCTTTTACTCTCAAAGCAATCTACATCATCTCATCAATTTCATAAGAACATGCATAATTGCATAATTTACCTTTCATAGTTTAAAACCCACATTCAATCATCAATATCTAGAAAACATGGGTTAAGCATGGGTAAATGGGGAATATCTTAGAATCATGAGATTATATAAATTCATTCATAAAAGTTCATAAATCAATCAAATAAATCAACATTCAAAAGAACCCATGACATGGATGAAAAACCCTAACTCAGTTGGGGATTTCTAACTTTGTAAATGGGAGAATTTAGGAACTCCATGGAGAAAAAGGCTCCATGGATGAAAAAAAATCATACCTCAATGCCAAAAGGTTGCCTTCCAATGGTGGAATTGAAGGCTTGGCATGAAACCCTATGTTGACTCCTTCTTCTTCAAGCTTTCTGGAGAGAGAAATATTTTTGAGAGGAAGACTTTGTTCTTCTTTAAGGATTTTGAGAGAATGATTTTAATTATGTAAATTTGAGGGTTAAAACGCTTATATAGGGGTTTTGGTGAAGGCCAAAACGATATAGCATTAGGCTAGAATAATTAGGAAAAGACCAAAAAGGCCCTAAAAAATAAGTACCGACACAACGGCGTTGACGAGCTACGGTATATGGTTCCACTAACGGACCATCCTAGTCATCCGTCATTTGGTGTTAGAGACTCAAAAATCAGGACCCCCAACGACGGGATCTACCCACAAGTTGTGGTCCAATCGATGGCCGTGGGTCCCAATCGTGGCTCTCAAATTTCTACCTCAAAATCTCCACAAGTCTAGAACTCACCTACAAAACCTATTTACGGCTCGTGCATTGAACGACGTCCGTCCTATTGGACCGTTGAAAAAGTACTGGAACTTGACAATTCGGGAAGACTTGCCTGGCCAACCATAGACCTAACCTACGGTCCATGGGTCGTTCCACAAGCCGTGAATGGCACCGTAGAAACTGGCACTAGATTTCTTAAAAACTGAATTTCCTGCCTTTCCAAATCCTAGGTGTTACATAATGTCAATTTGGATGGTTCTTATGTATTGTTTCGTAATATATTGTATTGTATGGTACTGTATTATTTTAATGAATGCAATGTTTAGATAAATTGTATCATTTTATGTCGTTATTGTCACGACCCGAGCCTACACCCTGGACGTGGTCGACACTCGAGAACCATTGCTGGTCCCCAAGCGAACCCTCATGGCTGACTACAAGCGGAAGACTAACTTAAGCATACAAAGCTTAAAACTGAATAAAATTCATTGAAACTCAAATACTTAACTCAGAATATAATCGTATATTCAACTAGCCAAAACTAGGCAACTCAAGTCCTTAAAACATTTAACAAGACAAATGAAACACACTTATGAAACTCTATTGTCTATCGATGAAGCCTCTAACTGAAAAATATGGAAGTCGGGACAAGACCCACAACATCCTAACAACTAATATAATCGAAAGTACAAGTGGAACCCTCCAGAAGCAAGGAGGCTCACCATAGCTAACTCGAACTCCATATGGTATCAATGAAGCTCCTGTTAATGACCCTGAATACATATAATTGCATCATGAAATGATGCAGGACAAATGGCTCAGTACGTGGAATGTACGGACATGTAAGGGGAATTCTATAGCATAAACATAGGCATGAACTTGAAAAAAAGGAAACATACTTACCTCTTCTGAACTTACTCAACTCAACTCAACTCAAGAATAAGATACTCAACTAACAAATGTCTTAATCTTGATATCTCTTTAATATTATTTATGATATATTCTAGGTATAACATATCTTGGGTTCTTTGGTACATATATAAATTTTCCTCCATTAATTGTTCTAATAGTTTTATGTCTTCCATAGATTCTATCCAATATTGCAAATACTCGTAGTTCATTTTAATCTGATATATTACTATATTCCAAAACACAAGATGAACATATAAGATTATTAGAAAAATTTATACATATTATAGAATATTCAGGCATAAGTCTAAGTAAAAAGAAAGCAGAACTCAAACTTAAACCAGATATTTGAAAAACCATTTACCCCAAGGCCAACACAAAAAAACATATTGACTATAGAACCACAAACTTCTACATACGCAGATAGCCTACACCATGACAAAAGGACATATAACCATATTACGTGAACCTATATAGAAAATATATACAAAATCCAAACATTTTTAAATCTTAAACCCAGATCTACTACAACCCAAGAACCCAACCAGGATTATTTAACCCAAAAATTACAAGGTTATAATAAACTGATTCCACAACCAAAAACTAACGCCAACTTAGTAAGGACATGTTACAACTATGGACTATTAAATACAGTATATACTTATGACATAAACTTTGTGTATATAAGAATACAAAATATCTCTAAGGGAATTTCCCTAACCGACAACCATCACTATTAGATATGTGATGATACAACGTCTCACCCACGGTACTAGAACTGTCCTATACTTTGTCAGGGTATAAGACCTCTCAACTAAATGGATCCACTAGTCTATGCTAAAAACATTAAGGAATCGTTTAAAAATTATGACCCTTTCTACCCACATTGGCGACATGGTTTATAGGGGTTGTGAGTTGTCTAAACTCTCCCCCATATCGGTGCTCAATACTACTCCCAAAATATAACTAGCTCATATGTTTAAAAATGTAACTCTTTTTGTGGTTTGAGATAATTACTCAAAAATCTATCTCTTAAAAGAGATGGTACTCAAACTTCTCAAAACTATTTTGGAAATCTCAGTTTCCTCTCATCTTAAAGGTGAAAACATTTACTCTTGGGAATACTTAGATCCCATATATCACTTTAAAGAAACTGAAATTAACTCTACTCTTTCTCAAAAAAACAATTCAAAATCATACAATAATATGATCATTGATTACTCGGGAAGTCATACTGCATAAACATTGATGGTATAACTAGATACCATACTGCTCATACATTGATGGCATACTCGATTGTCACACTAATCATGTTTTAGAAAACTCTTTTCCCAAAACTCATCTGTATTTTCTCAAAACTCAGTTTAAGAACTCAAGTGTTGGCTTTAAAAAGCTTTTCAAAATTTATAACTCAAATCATAGGGTTCATGTGGAATTATGAACATGAACGACCCAACTCAGGGATCGCAATAGCAATAAAGAGCCTCAGTACTCAAAATTCAATGATATTACTCAACTCTAGACTGCTCGACTCATATGGTTCATGCAGAATTATGGGCATGAACTACTCAACTCAAAGACTGCATGGATAACATGTATTAGTCCCATGATTAGGAATAATATCTCAAAAGAGTTAGAAACTCAATGCTCAAAGACTTAGAACTTGAAGATACTACTCCTCTCAAAGATGCTCAAAGTATGAAGTTCATGTGGAATTTATGGGCATGAACGACTCGACTCGAGGGTCTACATAGCAATATGTAACTCATGTATATGACTCTTCTCATTTTCATACTTACTTCCTCAAAACTCAATAATTAGGAATAGAATTTTTAAGAGAAACATGAACTCAAGAACTCAAAATCAACTTATCTCAAGAAATACTCAAATCTAGGGGTAGAATCCTAGATTTATATTTTACTGATTTGAAAGTAGATCTAGAGAGTGAGGACGAACTAGTCCAATACAATGATAGTCTTACATACCTGAAAGAACCAGGTTCTTGAAGAATCTTGAATAATCTTGAAGAAGAACTTGAGTAAAAGCCTTGAAACCCTAGCTTGAAGGTAAACGGACAAGAAAACCTTTCATGAGATTCTTGAATTAGTTTCTTGAAATCTCTATGGCCAAGAATTATGATTTTCATTAGTGATTCGTAATTGTATGGAGGAATTTGAGTTGAAAAGAATGGAATTTTTGGAGAAAGACTTACCTTGAACAAGAATCTTGAAAAAGATTGAAAGAATCTTGAATGGAGTCTTCTACTTTGATTTTTCCTTAGAGTTTTTCCCTAGGGTTTGAGAGAGAAGAGAATGATGGACTAAAATATGAAAATCTGATATTTTTGAGCATTTTGTTAGTCAAGAAATTCGTTTAGGGTTTTCATTGATGTAAAAAGACAAAAACAATCCTTTTTAATGTTTTCCTGTCGTCTAATTCGTAACAGCACTGTATAGGTTACTAAAATAGTCATAACTTTTTACTCAGAAATTGGATTGACGCAAAATTGGTGGAGTTGAAAAGTAGATTCAAACATATTTAGTTGGATAGGTTATGGATGACGTAACTCTTTATATTCTAAGAGATATGGTCGTTTGAAGTTGACCCAAGTAGAATCTTACATCAAAACTTAATCGATAAGGAAACTTCAAGAACACTTATTAAGAACTCATCAAGAACTTAAATTCTTAAATTTCAAGAAAGAAATTACGTTGAATAAATCATGATTGCCGTGTGGGTGAATGAACCCAACACTATGGAAGATTACATATCTCTTAGGGATTAAACCCATGGTGAAAATTTGCAACAAAACTCAAGAACCTCGACGAACCCTTTGATCTTAGACTATTTTCTCCTCTTTTCTCTTCTTTTCTCTTCTTGAACTCTCAACTAAAATCCTAGGCGTATAGTAGGATTATAATACTGAACCCAATAGGATTAGACCTTTAAAACCTTACTAAAAATGAATTAAATCTGATTTGGTAAGAAAAAGACCAGAATACCCCTTACTATTTTCCGATAACTTTCCTTAACTGGACAACATGACTTCAAAAAGGCATATCTCACTCCCCGAACTCAAAAATTAGCAAACTAGGTGACGTTGGAAAGATAATTCAAAGACTTTTCATTTTCAATCTTATAGAACACCTAACTCATCATGTATAGAGAGTTATGGTCATTTGAAGTTGACCAAAAACTCATATCTTAAGCATAACTTGAAAATTTTCAAATTTTGCTATTTCCAGTTTAGTTCTTTTTGGAACTCAAGGTGCTACATCTAGTGAACTTAACACTTAAGAAATTTTTATTTCCTTGATAAAATCTCACTCACTACGAAGAACGGTTTGAGTCTTAGTTCGAAAATATTTTCTGGGGTGTTACAATATCTCCCCCTTGGGATCATTCGTCCTCGAATGACGACTTGATTGGGTATGGAACGGGTTACTCTTACTATATTCAAGCTTAGTAATATAACAACTCTATGGAGTCCTACTAACCAGCTCTTTAGGAAATTCTCAACACTAGACTTGATGTCTTATCTTATCATCTCCCCCTTATGTCTAAATCTAAGACTTGATGGTTATGGACCTATTCCACATTGAAAACTCAATTATGCTATCTAGGCACAAATGGAAAATTATAACTTAATTGAAACCTCGTCTGATTACATACCACCTCGGGTGTACCTCTTAATACTCTTGTGACTTAGCCACACTTCACTACCTTATCTAAAGGTTAAGGTCTGTCACTTGTACCACTCATATCTATTGCAGCTAACATCTCAATTCCTCACCTACTCTATGGTAAGTCTCCTAGATCAAGTCTCAACACTAATATCATCACCCTCATGTTGTCATTCTTTTTATCATGACACTCATCGCAAATTCAAGCTTAATGTTTATTACTAAACTCGAATATCAATACGATTGATTGCCTACTATACTATACCTCCTTACTTGATCAGTTCTATAACCTTCTAAACATCATGACCCTCTCAAGAAAATCATAAGCTTAGCTTGGGCCTATCACCTCATGAATACTCTGTTCTTCTATTCAACACATATATTTAGTCTCCTCTAACATGATGGCACATCGACATCAATTCTATTTTGGTTAAAAGATATATACTTTATCTCATCTTGACTAGCAACTCTTACTCTATCTCCTATCATGAGATCTTCAGAATTCATCACTTCTTAGTCTACCCATAAGGGAAAACTCCTCGTCAATAACTTACTGGGTGCATGACTATAATAACATAGCATGCCTCATCATTATCTCCCTTTCATAGATTACTGAACCTCTGCATACTTTTCTCTAACTCTAGGCACTTTCACTACTACTGCTCATAATTTCGTAACTCGTGCTACCTTTTCGGGTGAAAATATTACCAAAGCTCTAAACATACCATCCTCTTAAAGGTCTCAGCTGAATAAGGTTTAAGGAAAAGTGTACAACTCGCTTTTAGCTTAAACACACAATTCATATGAACACGAGTGCATTCCTCTGAAACTCAACACTTAACTCACTCATGGACTTCTCTAAAGCCCCTCTGGAGTCACATGACTTCCTCAAGACTCTTGCTAAGAATAACTCATCCATAAAGGACTGACTTTTCTTTTCAACCACCTCTAGTATGATGGGTAGTCGAATGAATCTGACAAACGCACGAATATGATTAAATATCTATGCCATAGCTCTATTGCACGATTAAGAATATAAAAAAAGGGAAAATTTTCTTAAAAGTCTATAGTCCCTCATTTATAGAAATGGAGACCACACAACCATAAATAAGATCCTACCGACACGACTTTATAGACACCCAAAGACACTTGGAACCTGGCTCTGATACCAAGTTTGTCACGACCCGAGCCTACACCCTAGACGTGATCGGCACTTGAGAACCATTGTTGGTCCCTAAGTGAACCCTCATCCTGGCTAACTACAAGCGGAAGAGTAACTTAAGCATACAAAACTTAAAGCAAAATAAAATTCATTGAAACTCAAATAATTAACTCAGAATATAACCATATATTAAACAAGCCAAAACTAGGCAACTCAAGTCCTTAAAACATTTAACAAGACAAATGAAACAGACTTCTGAAACTCTACTGTCTATCTATGAAGCCTCTAACTAACAAATATGGAAGTCGGGACATGACCTACGACATCCTAACAACTGATATAATTGAAAGTACAAGTGGAACCCTGCGGAAGCAAGGAGTCTCACCATCGCTAACTCGAACTCCATGTGGTATCAACGAAGCTCCTGTTGATGACCCTGAATACCTATTTCTACATATGAAATGATGCAGGCCAAGTGGCTCAGTACATGGAATGTACGAGCATGTAAGGGAAATTCTAAAGCATAAATATAGGCTTGAACTTGATAAAAAGGAAACATACTTACCTCTTCTGAACTTACTCAACTCAAAAAATAAGATACTCAACTCAAAGATATGATACTCAACTCAAAATACTCAACTCAAGATACTCAACTCTTGATACTCAACTCTAGATACTCAACTCAAGATAAAGCAACAATAAAAGATACAATATATGAAAAACTTTCAAAAACAATAGAAAGTAACTCAATGTATTGAAAAATACAATAATAACTCAGATTGTATGCAAGGATACAATATAAACTTTGTTTATATATAAAAATACAAAATAAACTCTGTGTATATGAGAATACAAAATATCTCTCTGGGAGTTTCTCTAACCAACAACAATCACTATGAGCTATGTGATGATATAGCGTCTCGCCCACGCAGACAAAACTACCCTATACTTTGCTAGGGTATAAGACCTCTCAACTAAGTGGATCCCCTAGTCGATACTAAAAATCAATAAGGAATCATCTAAAAAGTATGACCCTTTCTACCCACGTTAGCTACATAGTTTATCAGGGCTGTGAGTTGTCTAAAATCTCCCCTATATCGGTGCTCAATACTACTCCTAAAATATAACTAGCTCATATGTTTAAAAATGTAACTCTTTCTGTGGCTTGAGATAATTACTGAAAAATTTATCTCTTAAAAGAGATGGTACTCAAACTTCTCAAAACTATTTTGGAAATCTCAGTTTCCTGTCATCTTAAATGTGAAAACATTTACTCTTGGGAATACTTAGTTCCCATATATCATTTTAAAGAAAATGAATTCAACTCTGCTCTTTCTCAAAAAAAACAATTCAAAATCATACTATAATATGATCATTGATGACTCGGGAAGTCATATTGCATAAACATTGATGGTATATATAGATACCATACTACTCATACATTCATGGCATACTCGATTGTCATACTAATCATGTTTTAGAAAACTCTTTTCTCAAAACTCAGTTTAAGAACTCAAGTGTTGGCTTTAAAAAACTTTTCAAAATTTATAACTCAAATCATAGGGTTCATATGGATTTATGAACATGAATAACCCAACTCAGGGATCTCAATAGGAATAAAGAGCCTCAGTACTCAGAACTCAAGACTCAATGATACTACTCAACTCTAGACTGCTCTACTCATAGGGTTCATGCAGAATTATGGGCATGAACTACTCAACTTAAAGACTAAATGGGTAACATGTAATAGTCCCATGATTAGGAATAATGTCTCAAAAGAATTAGGAACTCAATGCTCAAAGACTTAGAACTTGAAAATACTACTCCTCTCAAAGATGCTCAATGTATGAAGTTCATGCGGAATTTATGGGCATGAACGACTCTACTCGAGGGTCTACATAACAATATGGAACTCATGTATATGAGTCTTCTCATTCTCATACTTACTTCCTCAATACTAAATAATTAGGAATAAAAATTATAAAAGAAACATGAACTCAAGAACTCAAAATCAACTTATCTCAAGAAATACTCAAATCTAGGCGTACAATCCTAGATTTCTCTTTTACTGATTTGAAAGTAGATGTAGGATGTGAGGACAAACTAGTCCAACATTATGATAGCCTTACATACCTAGAAGAACAAGATTCTTGAAGAATCTTGAATAATCTTGAAGAAGAACTTGATTAGAAGCCTTGAAACAGTAGCTTGAAGGTAAACGATCAAGAAAACCTTTCTTGATATTCTTGAATAAGTTTCTTCAAATCTCTATAGCCAAGAATTATGATTTTCATTAGTGATTCATAATTGTATGGAGGAATTTGAGTTGAAAAGAATGGAATTCTTGGAGAAAGACTTACCTTGAACAGGAATCATGAAAAAGATTGAAAGAATCTTGAATGGAGTTTTCTACTTTGATTTTTCCTTAGGGTTTTGCCCTAGGGTTTGAGAGAGAAGAGAATGATGGACTAAAAGATAAAAATCTGATTGTTTTGAGCATTTTGTTAGTTAATAAATTCGTTTAGGGTTTTCTTTGATGTAAAAAAACAAAAGCAACCCTTTTTAATGTTTTTCCATTGGCTAATTCGTAACAACACTGTATAGGTTACTAAAATAGTCATAACCTTTACTCATAAATTGTATTGACACGAAATTGGTGGTGTTGGAAAGTAGATTCAAATACCTTTAGTTGGATAGGTTATGGCTCACGTAACTCTTTATACTAAGAGATATGGTCGTTTGAATTTGACCCAAGTAGAATCTTACAACAAAACATAATCGATAAGGAAACTTCAAGAACACTTATCAAGAACTCATCAAGAACTTAAATCCTTAAATTTCAAGTATGAAATTACGCTGAATAAATAATTATTGGCGTGTGGTGAACGAACCCAACACTATGGAAGCTTACATACCTCTTAGGGATTAAACCCATGGTGAAAACCCGCAACAAAACTCAAGAACCTCGACAAACGCTTTGATCTTCTCCTTTTTTCTCCTCTTTTCTCTTCTTTTCTCTTCTTGAACTCTCAACTAAAACCCTAGGCGTATATTAGGATTATAAAACTGAATCTAATAGGATTAGACCTTTAAAACCTTACTAAAAACCAATTAAATCTGATTTGGTAAGGAATAAACCAAAATACCCCTTACTATTTTCGGGTAACTTTCCTTAACATGACAGCCTGACTTCAAAAAGGCATATCTCACTCATCCAAACTCGAAAATTAGAAAACTTGGTGGCGTTGGAAAGATAATTCAAAGACCTTTCATTTTCAATAGTATGTCACACCTAACTCACACGAACAAGAAATTTCGTAAGTTTTCTGGGCAGGGGGTTGACGCACTGCGCCACTCAGTGCGCTAGAATGAGGTGTCTGTAGGATGGGCTATGGGGTCCAGTCTCCTTAGTGCGCCCCAACCTAGCTTCTACAGTTCAAGGTCTGGTGCCCTGCGCCAATCAGTACGCCAGGGTCGCCAGGTCCTCCACCCTTTCCCACTTCTTTCAGTTTGAGTTTCCTCATATCGTACCTATGTTTTCTAGTTGTTTTCTAAACTCTAAGGTGCGTTTAAACATCGAGAGATCATCTATAACATGAGATCATAACCCTTTAATCCATAATTCAAATTCAAGGTACAGCTAAGAGTCAAGTCAAGAGAGTTCTTAGAGTCTTTTCAAAAGTCTTTCACAATTGTTTTAAACTTGTTTTAAGACTTAAGAATTGAGTTTGAGAAAGAGTAGAGTCGAGTTCATTTCTTTAAAATGATGTATCTGGACTAAGTACTCCCAAAGAGCAAATGTTTTCACAGTTAAGATGAGAGGAAAAACTGATTTCCATATGAGTTTTCATGAGTAGTTTTGAGTTCCATCGCTTTTAAGAGATAAGATTTTTGAGTAATAACCTCAAACCATAGAGAAAGCATTATGTTTTTAAACATGTGAACTGAGTATATTTTTGGAGTAGTATTGAGAACCGATATGGGGACGAGTTCATAATAACTCAAGTCTCCATAAACCATGTAGCCATCATGGGTAGAAAGGGCCATATGTTTTAGATGATTCCTTAATGCTTTTTTTCATAGACTAGTGGATCCACTTATTTGAGGAATTCTATATCATGACAAGTTATAGTACAGTTCTGGCAGCGTAGGTGGACGTTGTATCATCACATAGCTCATAGTTGTCGGTTAGAGAAACTCCCATAGATTTTATACTTTATTATATATAAATTAAGTTATTATTGTATTCTTCAATACATTGAGTTGCTACCTACTGTTTTAAATCATTTATATAAACTGCATCTTTAATGTTGTTTAATTCTGCATTGAGTAGAGTATCCATGAGTCGAGTAAAGCTAAGGTAAGTGTTCTTTTCAGATTTTCAGTTCAAGCTTATGTCATGTTTAGTTTTCCCCTCGAATACTCACACATTCAATGTATTGATGCCATTTGGCCTGTATCATTTTATGATGCAGATACAAGTAACCGGGATCAGCATCCAGCGTTTCGTTGATCCAATTGAGCATTCAGAGTTATTTTGGTGAGCCTCCTTGCTTTCCGGAGGATTCCTTTTTATATTTTCAATTCAAGCTTATATAATTGAGGGTTTTATCCCGACATCCCTCGTAGTTTTAGAGGCATCATAGACAGATAGCTATAGTTCTCTAGTCTTTGCATTTCAGTTGTTTTGTTATAAGACTCGAGTTGCCACTTCGGCTAGTTGAATGTTTAATCCTAAAACATTTTAAATTATTTTGAGACAGTTGATTTAAGTGCATTTGATTTCTTTTATTAATGCTTAAAGTCTTCCGCTAAGAGTCTAGCCAGGCCAAGGGTTCGCTTGGGAGCATCAATGATTCTCGTGTGTCAGTCCCACCTAGGGTGTAGCCTCGGGGCGTGACAAACTTGGTAACAAAGCACAGGGTTGAAAATTCCTAGGGAGTGTATGAAGTCCTGTCTGTAGAATCCTAGCTATCGGTGTGAAGCGTGCCACATCTATCATTAGGAGGCTGCAACATTTAGGAACTATCTCACTTATTTCATACTTATTTCATGCAATAGAGTTAGTTTCTATAAAGTTTCTTTCTAACTCGTGCTTATGCATGTCTTTTAGATCATGCCTCTTCGAAGAGTTGTCCGAGGACGTCCTGCTAGGAGAAACATTAAAGAACAAGGGGTACCTAATGCACCAAAACTGCAACCCCAAGGAGAGGTCACTAATGTTGAATTTCGGGAAGCTATCCGTATGCCGAGTCTGTTGTGACCAACCAAGTTGGGAAACAAAGAGGGGTTCGACAACATGTGGCTGATACGTCTAGAATCCAAGATTTCTTAAGGATGAATCCTCCAAGCTTCACTGGTTCAAGTGTCACTGAGGATCCAAAAAACATTGTTGAGGAGCTTCTCAAGGTTTTTGGAGATTATGCATGTTACTGATGCTGAGAGAGTGGAACTAGTTGCATACAAATTGAAGGGTGTCGCTAGAATCTGGTTTGATCAATGGAAGAAGGGTAGAGATGAGGGTGAATCGATTGTGAGCTAGGTTGTGGTTTAGGAGGCCTTCTTGGGGTGCTTCTTTCCTCGGGAACTGAGAGAAGCGAAGGTACGAGAATTCCTTACTCTTAAGCAGGAATCTATGAGTTTGCATAAGTACAGCCTTAAGTTCACTCAACTTTCCTGTTATGATCCGAAGATGGTGGCTGACATGAGGAGCAGGATGAGTTTGTTCGTTGGTGGATTGTCTCATATGTCAAGTAAAGAGGGAAAGACAACTATGATGATGGGAGATATGGACATAGAAAGGTTGATGATCCATGTGCAGCAGGTTGAGGAAGATAAGCTGAGGGATAGAGAAGAGTTTAGAAACAAGAAGGCTAAGACATCAGGGAATGAGTCCGGACAGCAAAAGAGTAATGCCAACCGGTCATCTTTCAAACATAAGCAAAAGGAACCTACTCTATCATCTGCTAGTGCACTTGCACCAAGGAACAGAGGTGAGTTCAATAATAAGAATTCACAAAACTTCAGAGCTAGACCTGCACAGTCTCAAAGTAGTGTGGCACAAGGAGGTAATTGGACTCCTACATGTGCTAAGTATGGTAGGAACCACCTAGGAATGTGTCGCGATGGCTCCACTGGTTGCTTCAACTGTGGTCAAGAGGATCACTTCATGAAAGAGTGCCCTAAGAATAGGTAGAGCGGTGGAAATAGGGACACTAGAGCCCAATCTTCTTCAGTTGCTCCACCAGACAGAGCTGCACCTAGAGGAGCTACTTCAGGGATAGGTGGAGGAGCAAACTATCTATATCTATCACTAGTCGTCAAGAGCAAGAGAATTCACCAGATGTTGTCACTGGTATGATCAAAGTCTTTACTTTTGATGTTTATGCTTTGCTAGATACAGGAGCGAGTCTATCTTTTGTGACTCCTTACATTGCTATGAATTTTGATATTCTTCCCTGAGCAACTTCTTGAGCCCTTCAGTGTTTCTACACCTGTTAGTGAGTCTATTCTAGCTGAGAGAATCTATCGTGATTGTACCATTTCCATCAATCACAAGAATACCATGGTTGACTTAGTTGAGTTAGATATGGTAGATTTTGATGTCATTCTATGTATGGACTGGCTTCATGCATGTTATTCCTCAGTCAATTGTAGAACTCGAGTTGTTAAGTTCCAGTTTTCTAATGAGCTAGTTTTTGAGTGGAGGAGTAGTTCAGCAATGCCTAAGGTTCATTTTATTTTGTATCTTAAGGCGAGAAAGTTAGTTTCCAAAGGTTGTGTCTATCACTTAGTCCGAGTTAATGACTCTAGTGTTGAGACACCTCATATTCACTCAGTTTCAGTTGTTAGTGAGTTTCCAGATGATCTTTCCAGAGTCCCTCCTGAGGGGAAATAGACTTCGGTATAGATATTCATCCCGATACTCATCCTATCTCTATTCCTCCATATAGAATGGCTCCAGTGGAGTTGAAAGAGTTAAAAGAGCAGTTCAAAGATCTCCTTGAGAAAGGCTTTATTTAACCAAGTGTCGCACCTTGGGGCACTTCGGTCTTATTTGTGAGAAAGAAAGATGGTTCTCTTAGAATGTGCATAGATTACCGTCATTTGAACAAGGTTACTATCAAGAATAAGTATCCTCTTCTGAGAATTGATGATCTTTTCGATTAACTTCAGGGTGCCACTTGTTTTTCTAAGATAGACCTCAGATCTGGCTATCATCAGTTGAGAGTAAGAGAAAGTGATATCCCTAAGATAGATTTCAGGACTCATTATGGTCATTATGAGTTCCTAGTTATGTCATTTGGTTTGACCAATGCTCCTGCAGCATTCATGGAGCTTATGAATAGAGTATTCAAGCCTTATTTAGATATGTTTGTTATCGTTTTCATTGATGACATTCTAATCTATTCGAGGAATGAGGAAGATCATGCTACTCATCTCAGAATAGTCCTTCAAAATCTAAAGGATAAGGAGTTATATGCTAAATTCTCTAAGTGTGAATTTTGGCTTGAGTCTGTGGCATTCTTAGGCCATATTGTTTCCAGTGATGGAATTAGAGTTGATACTCAAAAGATAGAGGCAGTGCAGAACTGGCATAGACCCACGTCTCCAACTGACATTAGGAGTTTCTTGGGATTGGTTATTTACTATAAAAGGTTCGTCGAGGGGTTCTCATCTATTTCATCCCCATTGACTAATTTAACTCAGAAAACAGTTAAGTTTCAATGGTTTGAAACTTGTAAGAAAAGCTTTCAGGAATTGAAATGGCGGTTGACTACCGCCCCAGCATTGACCTTACAAGAGGGTACCCAAGGTTTTGTGGTATATTGTGATGCGTCCAGAGTTGGTTTGGTTGTGTGTTAATGCAGAATGGCAAAGTTATAGCTTATGCCTCCAGACAGCTTAAGGTTCACGAGAAGAATTACCCTACCCATGATCTAGAGTTGGCTGCCATAGTATTTGCATTGAAAATATGGCATCATTATCTTTATAGTGTCCATGTAGATGTGTTCACCGATCATAAGAGCCTTTAGTATGTGTTTAGTCAGAAAGAGCTTAATCTCCTACAGAGAAGGTGGTTAGAATTACGTAAGGATTATGATATGAGTATTCTCTATCACCCAGGTAACACTAATGTTGTTGCTGATGCTTTAAGCAGATTGTCTATAGGTAGTACCGCCCATTTTGAGGAAGACAAGAAAGAATTAGCAAAAGATTTACATAGACTTCCATGATTAGGAGTTCGACTAAGGATCATGATGAAGGGGGAGTAGTGGTGATGAATGGGGCTGAATCATCATTACTGTCTAAAGTGAAAGAGAAACAAGACCAAGATCCTATTTTGCTTGAATTGAAGGCAAATGTTCATAAGCAAAAAGTGATGGCTTTCGAACAAGGGTGAGATGGTGTATTGAGGTATCAAGGTAGATTGTGTGTACCAAGGGTGGATGAACTCCAAGAGAGGATCATGGAGGAAGCTCATAACTCCAGATATTCTATCCGACCGGGTTCTATAAAGATGTATCAAGATTTGAGAGAAGTCAATTGGTGGAGTAGTATGAAGAAAGGCATTGCAGAGTTCGTTGCTAAGTGCCCGAATTGCCAACAAGTTAAATTAGAGCATGAGAGGCCCGGTGGTATGGCTCAAAATATAGAGATTCCAGAATGGAAGTGGGAGATGATCAATATGGACTTTATCACAGGTTTGTCGTGGTCTCGCAAGCAACATGATTCCATTTGGGTGATTGTAGATAGAATGACTAAATCAGCCCATTTCTTACTGGTAAAGACTACCCATTCGGCAGAAGATTATGCTAAGTTATATATTCAAGAGGTAGTCAGACTTCATGGAGTTCCGGTGTCCATTATTTCAGATAGAGGTGCACAATTTTGGAAGTCATACTAGAAAGGTTTGGGTTCAAAGATGAACTTGAGTACTGCTTTTCATCCTCAGACTGATGGTCAAGCAGAGGGCACCATTCATACTTTAGAATATATGTTGAGGGATTGTGTGATTGATTTCAAGGGTAATTGGGATGATCACCTACCTCTCATTGAGTTTGCTTATAACAATAGTTACCACTCTAGCATCCAGATGGCTCCGTATGAGGCTCTTTATGGGAGAAGATGCAGATCTCTTATTAGATGGTTTAAGGTAGGCGAAGATGGGTTGATAGGACCAGACTTAGTGCATCAAGCTATGGAAAAAGTAGAGGTTATTCAAGGGAGATTAAAAGCAGCACAGAGTCGTCAAAAATCCTATACAGATGTTAGGAGAAGAGACTTAAGAGTTTGAAGTAGATGATTGGGTTTATTTGAAGGTTTCACCCATTAAGGGTGTTATGAGATTTGGTAATAAAGGGACACTGAGTCCCCGATATATTGGTCCTTACAAGATATCCAAGAGGATCGATAACGTGGCTTATGAGTTAGAGCTACCGCAAGAGTTAGCAGCGGTCAATCCGGTATTTCACATTTCTATGTTGAAGAAGTGTATGGGTGATCCTTCACTTATCATACCTACTGAATATATTGGTATTAAGGATAGCTTATCTTATGAGGAGATTCCTGTTTAGATTTTAGACCGCTAGGTTCGCAAGTTGAGAACCAAGGAGGTAGCATCAGTCAATGTTTTATGGAGTAATCAGTTTGTTGAGGAAGCTACTTGGGAAGCTGAGGAGGACATGAAGAAGAGGTACCCACATCTCTTCGAATCCGTAGAAATTCCAAATTAAGATACTAATCCTTTTCTTGGCATTTTCTTAAGTTGGCATGTTGTATTTATATTTTGCTTGTTGGGTGTTTGAGCTGAATGTTAGATGTTATATCCTTAGCCTACTAAGAGTAATCTCATTCGAGGAAAAATGTTCCCAAGGGGGAGATATTGTAACACCCCGCTATTTGAAAGAGCTAGAATTAGAAAGAACTATTTTTGGAAAGAATTAAAATCTGAAATTTGGACAGTTTTGTTAAACATGAGTTTTGGGTCAACTTCAAACGACCATAACTCTTAGTAAAGGATGTGTTTGGTGAGCTACAATATATCAAATGAAATTTCTTTGAATTATCTTTCCAACGCCACCTAGTTTGCTAATTTTCGAGTTTGTATGAGGGATATATGTCTGTTTGAAGTCGGGTTGTCTGGATAAGGAAAGTCACCGAGATTTAAGAGGGGTAATTTTGTATTTTCAATACCTAATTAGTTTAATTCATTTTTAGTGATTAAATTAGGGTCTAAACGGATTTGGTTCAGTTTACGCTTTAGAAAATTACGCTAGGTCTTTGAGAGAAGAGAAAAGAGGATAAAAGAGGAGAAAAGCCAAGGTTCGTCGCGTTCTTCAGTTTTGCTTGCGGATTTCGCCAAGGGTTAATCCCTAAGAAGTATGTGAGATCACATAGTGTTTGGGTTCATTCACCCATGCGCCAATCATGATTACATTCATCATATTTACATTCTTGAAAGTAGAGTTTATGAGTTTTTGTTGAAATTTCGTTTCAATCTGGATTGTTGGGTTTTGGAGGAGTTCTTGAGATGATTTGATGAGATTTAAGGTTGTTTTTAAGTATATTCTTGTATACTTTTGTTCGGTATTCGAATCTAATCTAAGTGTTTGGGGAAAAAACTAATCAAATCTAGACGATTTAGGGTCGAAAAACGAACAAGAAAATTCGTAGGTTTTCTTAGCAGGGGCTGGCGCACCGCACCACTCAGTGCGCCAGCATGAGGTGTCTATAGGATGGGCTCTAGGGGGCCACGCCACTCGGTACGCCCCAACCCAGCTTCTGCAGTTCACGGTCTGGCACCGTGCACCACTCATTTTGCCAGGTCCTTCACCCTTTCCCACTTCTTTCAGTTTGAGTTTCCTCGAATCGTACCTATGTTTTCTAGTTGTTTTCTACATTCTAAGGTATGTTTAAACATCAAGAGATCATCTATAACATGAGATCATAACCCTTGAATCCATAATTCAAATGCAAGGTAGAGCTAAGAGTCAAGTAAATAGAGTTCTTAGAGTTTCTTCAAAAGTCTTTTACAATTGTTTTAAACCTGTTTTAAGACTTAAGCATTGAGTTTGAGAAAGAGTAGAGCCGAGTTCATTTCTTTAAAATGATATATGGGGACTAAGTACTCCCAAAGAGCAAATATTTTCACATTTAAGATGAGAAGAAACACCGATTTCCAAATGAGTTTTCATGAGTAGGTTTGAGTTCCATCTCTTTTAAGAGATAAGTTTTTGAGTAATAACCTCATACCAAAGAGAAAGATTTATGTCTTTAAACATATGAGTTGAGTATATTTTGGGAGTAGTATTGAGCATCGATATGGGGGCGAGTTCATAATAACTCAAGTCTCCATAAACCATGTGGCCATCGTGGGTAGAAAGGGTCATACTTTTTAGATGATTCCTTAATGCATTTTAGCATAGAATAGTGGATCCACTTAGTTGAGGCATTCTATATCACAGACAGTTACAGGACAATTCTGGCAACGTGGGCGAGTGGTTGTATCATCACATAGCTCATAGTGATGGTTGTCGATCAGAGAAACTCCCACAGAGTTGTATTATACTTTATTATATATAAATCGAGTTGTTATTGTATTCTTCAATACATTGAGTTGCTACCTACAATTTTAAATGATTTATATAAACTGCACCTTTATTGTTGCTTAATTCTGCATTGAGTTGTGTATCCATGCGACGAGTAAACCTGAGGTAAGTGTTCCTTTCAGATTTTCAGTTCAAGCTTATGTCATGTTTAGTTTTCCCCTCGCATACTCGTACATTCAATGTATTGATGCCATTTGGCCTGCATCGATTTATGATGCAGATACAGGTGACCAGGAACAACATCCAGCGCTTCATTGATCCAGTTGAGCATTCAGAGTCATTTTGGTGAGCCTCCTTCCTTTCTGGAGGATCCCTTTTTATATTGTTTTAGCATTTTCAGTTGTTAGGATGATCGGGGGGTTTGTCCCGACATCCCTCATAGCTTTAGAGGCTTCATAGACAAATAGATATAGTTCTTTAGTCTTTGCATTTCAGTTGTTTTGTTATAAGACTCGAGTTGCCACTTTGGCTAGTTGAATGTTTATTCCTAAAACATTCTAAGTTATTTTGAGACAATTGATTTAAGTGCATTTGATTTCTTTTATTAATGCTTAAAGTCTTACGCTAAGAGTCTAGATAGGCCGAGGGTTCGCTTTGGGCCAGTAATGGATCTCGAGAGCCAGTCCCGCCCAGGATGTAGGCTCGGGGCATGACACTAATAATCAAAAAGTTGGTAGTAGGTAAATGTTTAAATAATAACCGTAGGTGAAATAGCACACACATGAAAATTAGTTATTTGAGCAAATGGAGGGATCGATTAACACCACCACTATTGCCCCATCCTCCTCCGGCACCAAAACCACTACCTCCATTTTGATCATCACCATCACCACCACCGCAACAGCTATCGTCGTTTTCACCCGATCCATGACTCTCACCATATACAATGCCAAAAACCAAATCCGTCATCACTACCATCTCATCCACCACCATCGTTTACACCGGATTCGTGACCCTCACCATACCCAATACCAAAACCAGATCCACCATCACTACCTCCTCCACCACCACCACCGTCGCCACCACCAATTAGGTCCCCTACAATTTGGCCAAATCCATCATTTTCACCCGATCCATGACCCTCGCCAAATCCAAATCTAACACCAAGTCTAACATCACTACCTCCACCACCTCCGCCACCACCACCATTACCACCGCTACGAAGACCTCCTAAAATTTGGTTGAATCCACCGTTGAAGTTAGGTAAATTGGGTTATAATGGATTGTCAAGAAGCTTCCTTGCAGAGGAAGTTTGCACTACAACTCCCAAAACAACAATTAGCATCAACTTGCATCTCATCTTTGTATCTACTGTTAGCAATGCACACAAAAATAACATAACTTCGATTAGTGGCGGAACTAGGAATTCTATTAATTCTAACAAGAGAATTTAAAAAAATGTTTTACTTGAAATTTGAATCGAGGCATAAACTAATTTTTAAATCACCTTTACTACATCACTAAAAGTTTCCTAAATGTTAAGGGAATCCAACCAATATTATATTGCCACTAAAGAGATTCGATTAACCCCCTTCCAATAGTTAGCTCCTCTTTTGAAAGCCACAACAAGAAATGAAATTTTAAGTGATGACTTTTTTTCGACTCATGCCATCACCAATAAAAGTAATGAGTGTTTGTGACAAATTCCCCGCAAAATATGGAAGCGGACACTAGTCATTATTATGACCTCCATTGTTAGTTCAATATACATATATATATATATATATAGAGAGAGAGAGAGAGAGAGTTTAAAATTATGTAATATTATGTAACACGTATCGAGTTCTCTAAAAATGAATGTATCTTACTTTGCTTTTGTGGCGTTTGTTTTTTGAGGAATAATGCTTGATTTGCCATGAAAATGCTAAATATTACTTAGAATATCGTATTAATTAACAGTTGAGATACTATAAAAAAAATAAGAATAAGAAGGGGTTAAATACAATAGGTAGTACAATTAACTAATCTATAAATGTTTCCAAAACGTAAAAAACAAAAGGAAAATTGAAGTGAATGTATACATAGTTAAACCTCAATAAAGAAACTGGAGTTACTAAATTATGTCTTGTGTTTCGAGTTATTTGTTGGAAGTAGAAAAAAAATAATACTTTCTCTGCTTCAAAATAGTTGTCGTATTCTTTTATATATACGTCCCTTAAACATTAATTAGGAGGGTAGTTGACTAGTTTTCTAATTATGTCTTAAGATATAACTTTTCTTAATTAATTGTTGTGTTTGTATTCTTAAGAATAATTACTAACATTCTCTCGATTCACTTTTACTTATCCATTTATTAAACTTAGCACATCCCTTAAAAGCAATGATGAATATGATTGTATTTTATCAGAATACTCATATAGTCTTGGAAATTTTTGGAGAGTAAGTAATATATTAAGGGTAAAATATATATATATATATATATATATATATATATATATATAATTCTTGATACGTTAAAAGTGACAAGTAAAATTGAAAAAATATATTTTAGGAATAATGAATAAGTAAAAGTGAATGGAAGGAATATTTTGAGATAAATATTTTTAATAAAAACGATAAATATTTTGAGACGGATAGGCGGGATTATATGTATTCCATTTTGAACATTATGGTCTTGAAACCCAATTGCTTAATTACTGGATATTAAGATGATGAAATATTCAAGTTCCATTATGAATTATGTAAACAAACAAATAGTCCTAAAAAATGTAGCTAAATATTCTAAAAATAAGTATATGCTTCAAAATAATTCATGTATTGTGCACTAGCTCCAATTAAGCACACATTAATGTTTTAAGACATTTTAACACTTTGTTTTTTTCTTTCGAACTTAATATAAGCTCCAATAACCTCACTATCTTTGTGGGATAGTGAGGTTGTTTTTGATAGATCCACTACTGAAGAGATCAACTATATTTATGGGATAGTAAAGTTATTTTCCAATAAATCATATGTTAAAGAGATTAGATACTACAATCAATAATTCAAAACTCAATTCCCCAGGAATTCCTTAAATTGATGGACTAACCTGTGTAGTGTAATTCTTGTATTATTACTCATTTACAAACACTAGTTAGATATTAAATGATTTAAAATTGTAAATTTGTAATTCAACTTGGATGAAGAACAAAAAATTTGACCGACTCGATCAGTTAATTGGCGAAGAAAAATAAAATATAGCATTGACCAAGTCGGTCTACTTAAATTACACAATTATTTAGGTATTTAGGGGTCAATATACAGGAATTAGACAATTTTTTCAGTTTTCGTGTGTAGACCATGAAAATTATGGTGATAACTATAAGGCTTACAGATGATTTTTTCAAAAATCTGTACAGAAGAGCCTTAGGGAGTTAGGGGAGAGGCACGTAAAATCTCAACATTTTTACATCATTTTTGGGTATTTAGGGGTCAATTTACAAGAATTAGGAGTTTTTCTCAATTTTTCGTGTGTAACACCCACGAATATGGCTTACAGACGACATTTTAATAAAACCTTTACACAACCCCCCATTAGTGAGTTAAGCGAGCAGTACGTACAATCTCACAATTTTTACGACATTTATGGGCATATAGATGTCAATATAGAAGATTTAGGAAATTTTTTTAGTTTTTCGTGTGTGTTATATTTCGAATAAATTATTTTACAAAAAAATTACAAAACCCACGAGGCAGCCCCCTACCCACCCGCTTCGAGCACCCCCCCCCCACCAACCTGCCACAACCCCCCCCCAGTATTGAGGCCCCCTGCCTCGAGACCCCCTGCCCTGCCTCAGAAGCCCCGCCCTACCCCGAAAGCCCCGCCCCGCCCCGCCCTGAGGCCCCTCCCCACCATCATGAGGCCACCCTAAGGCCCTACTGCAACGAGCTCCCCCTCCCCCCGCCTGCCTTAAGACCCCACCTGCGTCAAGTCCCCCCCACTCCCTTCAAGGTCCCACCTGCCTCGAGACCCCCCGCCCTGCCTTGGATGCCCCGCCTTTCCCTGAGGCCCCTCCACACCGTCCTGAGGCCAACCCCCTCCCCCCAGAGGTGCCCACCCCACTCCCCCGAGCCCCGAAACAAGAAAAACAAGGCTAATAATATTGTGACAAGTTTTAAAAAAGTCACACATGAATTATATTTATAATTATTTAACATAAAAACATCTAAATAAATTAGCAAGAACTAGCATATCATGGTCGCTATTAATAGATTTACGCAATTTTCAAATATTTTAATAAATGAGGTTTACAGGCCTCACTTTAAAATTAAAAATTAACTAAAACAAACAATTACAATGTAACTATTCTTCTATATAGATAAAAATTCAATAAGATGAAAAGGCAAACCAAATTAAGGAGTGGAACTAGAAAAAATAGTCTTAAAATGGTGAAACTGAAAACGCTCATAACTTCAGGCTCCCTAAGGCGCAGGATCCATGGGCTTACACGCAGAAAATAGTGAAATTTGGGTAACTCATAAAATTTGGCTCATGAATGTGATATTATGCGTGAAAACTATGGTAGGACTGTATGTAATGCTACCCAAACTCATTACATAGATCCTCGAATAGTTTATTCAGAAAAAGTTTGCAGGTGCCCCAAAGGCGCCAGATCAATGCGCTAATACACACGAAAAATAGCAAAATTCAGGTAATTTGTAAAAGTTGGCTCATAAATGCAAAAATATGCGTGAAAAAATGGTGACATTATATGTAATGCTTCCCTAATTCATTACAGAGGTCCATATATAGTTTTTACAAAATATAAAATAGGGAGCTCTAAAGTCGCCAGATCCATGGACTAATACACACGAAAAATAACAAAATTTGGGTAATTCGTAAAAGTTGGCTCGTAAATGCAAAAATATGCTTGAAAAATGGTTGGATTGTACTTCATGCCTCCCCAACTAATTACAGAGGTCCTCATATAGTTTTTTCAGAAAAAAAAATTGGATGCCCCAAAGGCGCCAGATTCATAGGCTAATACACATGAAAAATAGTGAAATTCAGGTAATTCGTAAAAGTTGGCTCGTAAATAGGAAAGTATACGTGAAAAAAAGGCAGAATTGTACGTAGTGCTGTCCCAACTCATTACAGAGGTCCTCATATAGTTTTTTCAGGAAAAAAAATTGGTGTCAAGGGTGCCATGTTCATAGGCTAACACACACGAAAATGGTGAAATTTGGGTAATTAGTAAAAGTTGGCTCATAAATGCAAAAATATGCCTGAAAAATGGTGGAACTATACGTAATGCTTCCCTAACTCATTACGTAGGTTCTCAAATAGTTTTTTCAGAAAAAATTTTGTGTACCTCAAAGGCGCAAGATCCATGGGCTAATCCACACTAAAAATGGTGAAATTCATATAATTCAAAAAAGTAGACTCGTAAAGGCAAAAATATGTATGAAAAGATGGTGAGACTGTCACGGCCCGAGCCTACACCATGTATGTGGCCGGCACTCAAGAACCATTGTTGGTCCCAAGCAAACCCTTATCAGACTACAAGCGAAAGACTAACTCAAGTATACATAAGCATCAAATAGAAAGAAATGCTTAAAAATAGTTTACTCAGTCTCAAAACTTTGTTGAATATACTGAGTATAAACATAAGTTTTAAATAAAATATCTGAAACTGAAAAACTCTCCAAAACTGTCTATATGTGAAGCCTCTAATGTATACAAGGATGAGTGTTGGGACAAGACCCACGACTCCTCAAGATAACTACTGGTAACAACTCATAAAAATTGGAGTCCTCCAGAAGAAAGGAGGTCTTACTTAAAAGCTGACGAAATGATCTCAACGGACTCTTGTTGAGAATCATAAGAACATGTATCTGCATCATTAAAAGATGCAGGTCAAATGACATCAGTACATTGAATGTATGAGTATGTAATATAGTTGAATAACAAAAAAAACTGAATGAAAGGACTACTGTAAATATAGATATATACTCAACTGAATGTAGAGAAATAAAGGAGTTAAATCATTTAGAGCTTTACAAAATACTTTCTCATCTTTGAACTCAACATAATGAGTGATATATAAAAATACACGTTAACTTTATTGGGAGATTCTCTAACCAACAACCATCACTATGAGCTACGTGATGATACAACGTCTCACCTACACTGCCAGAACTGTATTATACCTAGCCGAGGTATAGAACTCCTCAACTAAGTGGATCTACTAAGATATGCTTAAAAGCAACAAGGAATCATCTAAAAAGTATGACTTTTTACCCATGTTGGCATACATGGTTTATGGGGCTGTGAGTTGTCTGAACTCTCCCCCATATTGGTGCTCAATACTACTCCCAATATATACTCATGCTCATATGTTTTAAAAACATAACTCTTCCTCTGGTTTGCAGTAATCTCTCAAACTACCCTTTTAAAAAAGGTAACTACTCTTAAAATATCTTTTGAACTCATAACTCATTTAGAAATCAAAGTTTTTCTTTTATCAATGTAAAAACTGATAAATTTGGAAATACTTAGTTCCCTTATACTCTTGCTAAATTCATACTTAAAAACACTTTCTCAAAAATATATCAAAATCATATTGTGATATGATCATTGATGACTCGGAAAGTCATACTGGGTAAACATTGATGGTATATCCAGATACCATGTTGCTTAAACATGGATGGCATACTAGATACCATACTGCTTAAACATTGATGACATAACTAGATAGCATATTGCTTAAACATTGATGTCATACTCGATTGTCATACTAATCATGTTTTAGAAACTCCTTCTCAAAAATCATCTTAACTTTCTCAAAAAGGCAGTTTAAAACTCAAGTATTGCCTTTAAAAAAAAAGCTTTTCAAAATTTAAAACTCAAAATAGGGTTCATGTTGAAATATAGACATGAACAAATCAACTCAAGGATCTCAATAACAATATAGACACTCAATAATTAGGAATAGAATTTTTAAAAGAAACATGAACTCCAGAACTCAAAATCAACTTATCTCAAGAATACTCAAATCTAGGGAAAGAATCCTAGATTACTCTTTTACTGATCTAAAAGTAGTTGTAGGGTGTGAGGATGAAACTATGATAACCTTACATACCTGGGCGAACAAGGTTCTTGAAGAATCTTGAAGAATAACTTGATTAGAAGCCTTGAAATCCTAGCTTGAAGGAGAACAATCAAGAAAACTTTCTTGAGATTTCTTGAATTAGTTTCTTGAAACTCTATGGCAAAGAATTATGATTTACATTAGTGATTCATAATTGTATGGAGGAATTTGAGTTGGAAATAATGAAATTCTTGGAGAAGGATTTACCTTGAAGAAGAATCTTGAAAAACATTGAAAGAATCTTGAAAAAGATAGATAGAATCTTGAAAAAGATTTAAAGAATCCTGAATAGAGTCTTCTACTTTGATTTATTTTCTTAGGGTTTTGCCCTAGGGTTTGAGAGAGAAGAGAATGATGGATTAAAAGATGGAAATATGAGTGTTTAGGGCATTATAGGAGTTAGGAAATTCGTTTTTAAGGTTTTCCTAGTGGTATAAGGAGAAGAAAATTACCTTATTTAGAATTTTTCGCGCGGCTAAAACGGAACTTCACTACATCAGTTACTTTAATGGTCATAACTTTTTACTCAAAAATTGGATTGACACGAAATTGGTGGCGTTGGAAAGAGGATTCAAATACCTTTAATTTGATAGGTTATGGGCCACGTAATTGGTAAGGAAACTTATATCAAAACTTAATTTGTAAGGAAACTTTCAACACAACTTTGTGCTAGGAGATTCTAGTGTCACGACCCAAGGGTACCCCCAAGATGTAACAAGGCACATCGAACCCCGAAAGGCACCATGTAAGCCACCTAGCATGTCATAACATAGGCATAGAACAATAAAGAGAAGAAAACGCATTTCAAGTCTAAAATTTTCTTAAAAGAAAGCGGAAGTCTAGACTTGTCTCAATATAACTATCTATTACAATAGTTCCAATGAGAAGGGACACAGCCCATACAACATAGTCCAAAAATGGAAATATAATGAAAGAAACTACAAAGATAGCATCCGTCCTCGAATCATGAGGACTCACCAACAAGCTAGGAGAAATGATCAAATCCAAGCTCTAGCCACAATGGGGAACACCTTGAGAACCGAACCCTACACTTGGGAAAAATGTAGGAAAATATGGGTTAGTACAAAAATGCACTAAGTATGATAGTCATGCATAAAATCATGAAAACAAGCTAAAAGGGACATTTTAGTTAAATGCATGTAATTTACTAAGTTAAAGCATCATTTTGAAGGTAAAGGAAAAGAATAAGTTATGAGCATGTTCATTACATAGATCATTATATCATAGAAAAAACATACCATAAGTACCCTCAAAGTCTACTTGTGCAATGCATGAATAAGATCCCATAATCCCACCCATGCTAAGTAAAACTTCTTGAGTAACCATAGTTCATAATTCATGTTCTTGTTCATATCGTTATCATAGTGGGAATAAGCCTTAACCGACATACACCATGGGAGCTAAACATGGAATCCGATGTTACCCACACCGAAAAGGGGTGTCCTACTTGCCAAAGGAAAAACCATGGTTTGTTAGCTTTTAGTTGGATCCACTAGCTAAAGATCTATGGGGGCACATAGTGTATGGGATAAGGAGATTGCTAATAGAAACCTGCCCTTTCTGACGGGGGAGCTTCCATCTCAAGAGATTGCTTCTAGAAACCCACCTTTTCTGACGGGGGAGCTTCTATGTCATAACAATATCCACTCGATGCGAAGCATTTATCCCACAGAGTACTTATTATGTCATAACTTGTTTCATTAGAATAGCTCAATAGATCATGCGTGAGAATAGCCTTTCACCGTCCATGTCTTCATGTAACATTAGATTCAATTAGGTGAGAATTGCCTTTCAACCTTAGAATCATCATAATGTGAGAAAACCTTTCACATTATGTTCATTATGTGTTCATGAAAATAGACTTTCAATCAACACAACAACATTATCATAATCATGGACACTTCCCTCTCAAAGTGTTCTTAAAGCATGTACATAACCTTCATAATTCATGCATTATATATCATATCTTGCCTTTTCAAAGGTCAAAGCTCATGTCAAATTAACACATCTAGAATTACTACATTAGACATGGATAATAACATGATTCAAATAACTCAAATACTACAACCATAATCTCATAATATCCTTCTTTCATCAATTCACCCACATCACAAGGTCATAAGTTGGGAATATGGGGATTTCTTGGATTCTTGTGGATTTCAACATAAAAACACTAATAAATCATTTATTCAATCATAATATAGAGTAATTAAATCATTAGAATCATTTTTTGAAAGGAATCCATGACTTGGAGTAAAACCCTAGCTTTTGGGGAATTACTAGTTTTGAAATTGAGTTTGGAGGGACTCCATGGATGAAGATTATCCATGGATGAAGGACTACCATACCTTAGCTATGAATCTCCAAAGAAATTGAGTGGAAACCTTGCTCCTTCAAACCCTAGCTTCAACTTCCTTCTTCCTCTTCCTTGAAGTTTTAGAGAGAGAATTTTTGGAGAGGATGAGTTCTTTTGGGATTTTTAGAAATAATAGATTGAATGACTTAATTTATTCAAATAAAATCCTTATATAGGTGTTCTAATTTAGTATAAACTTACGTCACTTAATATTACTTAAAACCGGAAAACGCCATAATGCCCCTAAACATAACTGCCAAAAAGCAGTTCCAGTCCTCACCCACGCCCCACCACTGACGGACCATGGTTGGACCCACGACCCATGCTGGTGAACGTGATTTGGGGTTCTGGGACTTGGTTCCTGGGGCTTTGACCTACTTCCCCTCACCCACGAGGCATGGGTGGACCTAAAGGGAGTGAGTTGCCCTCGTTGGTCACTGCCCAGGTAGCCTCTTTAGGGTCCTCCTCAAGGACCCATGGTTGGTCCTTGGGGTTTGAACCTTGACGTTCTAACATGAAAACATTTATTTTAAAGTATGGGGAGGTACATTCAAGACTCTAACCCTAACGTCAAGCTCTAGTTTAGCCTACTAGTTTCTGGGGTGTTACAATATCTCCCCCTTCGGATCATTCATCCTCGAATGATGATCTAGACACCTTACGGAATTAAAGACTCAAGACTAGCAGCCCATCATGCATGAAACATCAAAATAATATGCAATTTAAAGGAGGAAACTTCAACTTTATCTCCAACATAACCAATGCAACATAAGGAAGTAAGAACTACATCTAACAACCCATTATGCATGAAAATTCAACATTTCACATATTCATAGGAGGAACTACCTTCTCCAACTAAAAGCATGCTCAACACAATATCATGGAGCCATTATGAAATTACACTCAAAAGCATACTAAAGCATGTTCATCAATTCATCTCATGAAGTCAATAGGCAACTCATACTCTATGCACAACAACATGAGGAAAATCATCATAAAAACTCATTTTCTTACTAAACAAGAATTTCTCAAGAATATGCATAACATAAGGAAATCATGGAAAACACATACAACACATGACTCCCAAAACAAGGAAAACTCAAGAGGAACTACTTACCTCAAGCTTGAATAGGAATAGAAGGAAAGAGATGAAGATACCGGGACTTCATGTCGGTCTCGGCCTCCCAAGTAGCACCCTCAACTAAGTGATTCCTCCATAAAACCTTTACGGAAGCTATTTCCTTATATCTCAATCTCTTGACTTTCCGGTCTAGAATCTCTATCGGAACCTCTTCATATTAAAGATTTTCGTCAACTCCCAACCCTTCTAGGGGAATAATGGATACCGGATCTCCAATACATTTCTTAAGAATAGAAACATGAAATATCATATGAATCGGAGCCAACTCATTTGGCAAATCCAACTCATTGGCAACTTTCCCAATATGTTTCAAAATTTGGTATGGGTCCACTTACCGGGGACTAAGTTTCCCCTTCTTGCCAAACCTCATCACACCTTTCATAGGTGATATTTTTTAGATAGACCAAATCATTAACTTCAAATTCTAGATCACTTCTTCTCACATCGGCATAAGACTTTTGCCTACTTTGAGCCATTCTCGACCTCTCTCTAATAAGCCAAACTTTCTCAATGGCTTCATAAACTAGCTCGGGACCTATCAAAACAATTTCACCCATATCAAACCAACTGACCGGAGACCTACATCTCCTACCATACAAGGCTTCAAAAGTAGCCATGCCGATACTTGAGTGATAACTATTAATGTAGGGAAATTCTATTAAAGGCAAGTGTTCATCCCAATTACCCTTAAAGTCTATAACACATGCCCTTAACATATCTTCCAAGGTTCGGATGGTATGCTTTGCTTGCCCATCTGTTTGGGGATGAAAAGACGTGCTAAGCTTAACCTTAGTACCTAGCTCTTTTTGGAATGACTTCCAAAAGTGTGAAGTAAATTGAGTTCCCCGATACGAAATAATAGAAAAAGAGACCCCATGCAACTTCACTATCTCTCTTATATACAACTTGGCATAGTCTTCCGCCGAATGAGAAACCTTGACGGGAATAAAGTGGGCTGATTTTGTCATTCGATCTATAATGACCCAAATAGAATCATGTTGCCTTCAAGTGCGAGGCAAAACCACAATAAAATCCATATTCACCTCTTCCCACTTCCAGGTGGGAATTGGTATATCTTGGGATAAGCCTCTCGGCCTTTGATGCTCTACCTTAACTTGTTGGCAATTAGCACATATGGCTACAAATCCTGCAATATCTCTCTTCATAACATTCCACCAATAGACTTCCCGTAGATCACGGTACATCTTGGTGGCTCCCGGATGAATAGAATACCTAGAACTATGAGCTTCTTCTAAAAATAATTCCCTCAAACCATCAACATCCGAAACACATAATCGACTTTGGTACCTAAGCACCCCATCTCCCCCTTGGAAGAAAGCCTGAATGGACTTCTTGAGTATAGACTCTTTCAACTCAACTAATATAGGATCAAGATCTTGTTTAGACTTCACATCCATCACAAAGGAAGATTCGGAGCTATTATGGACCATGAAACCACCCTTGGTGGAATCGTCTAGTTGGACACCTAGTCAGGCCAATCTATGCACCTCACGAACCAATTCTTTCTTTTCATCCTCTACATGAGCCACACTACCCATGGACAATCTACTAAGTGCATCCGCTACAACATTAGCTTTATCAGGGTAATAAAGGACACTCATGTCATATTCCTTCAATAATTCTAACCACCTTCGCGACGAAGATTCAAGTCTTTTTGACTAAACACATATTGTAAGCTCTTGTGATTGGTAAACACATCAACATGCACCCCATATAGATAATGCCTCCATATTTTTAAGGCAAAAACAACCACCGCCAACTCAAGGTCATGGGTAGGATAATTCTTCTCATGGACTTTAAGTTGCCTTGAAGCATAGGCAATCACTCTACCGTTTTGCATGAGAACACATCTCAACCCCACTCTAAAGGCATCACAATATACTAAAAAACTATTTGCACCTTCATGTAAGGTCAACACCAGAGCGGATGTAAGTCTATCTTTCAAATCTTTGAAGATTTTCTCACAAGCCTCCGACCACTCAAACTTAGCCTTCTTTTGAGTCAAGGCCGTCAACGGAGAAGCAATGGAGGAAAACCCCTCAACAAACCTCCTATAGTAACCGGCCAAACTCAAAAAGCTTTTAATGTAAGAAGGAGTTAGAGGTCTAGGCCAACTCTTCACCACGTCCGTATTCTTAGGATCTACCTCAATACCCTCACTTGACACAATATGACCAAGGAAAGCCATGGACCTTAACCAAAATTTACACTTGCTAAACTTAGCAAAAAGTTGTTGGTCCTTAAGAACTTGTAACACAATTCTCAAATGGTCCACATGTTCATTCTCACTTCTTGAATAGTTCAAAATATCATCGATAAACACAATCACAAAACATGTCTAGGTATAGACTAAACACTCTATTCATCAAGTCCATAAATGCCGCCAGAGTATTTGTCAACCTAGATGACATAACCACAAATTCATAGTGACCATACCGGTTCGGAAATCCATCTTGGGAATATCAACCCCTCTCACCCTCAATTGGTGATAACCTGAACGAAGATCAATCTTAGAGAAATAGCTAGCCCCTTGAAGCTGGTCAAACAAGTCCTCTATCCTTGGGAGAGAATACTTATTCTTGATGGTCACTTTATTCAATTGACGATAATCGATGCACATTCTAAGAGACCCATCCTTCTTTCTATCAAACAACACCGAAGCACCCCATGGAGAGATACTCGGTCGGATGAAACCCTTATCTAATAATCCTTTAGTTGCTCTTTCAACTTTGTAAATTCGCCCGGAGCCATTCTATAAGGAGGAATAGAGATAGGTTGTGTATTTGCTAAAAGGTCAATACCAAAATCTATTTCCCGCTCGGGAGGAATACCGGGAAAATCATCGGGGAAAACTTTTGGGAACTCATTCACTACTGGAACAGACTCTAGAGAACGGGTTTTGGATTCAACATCCCTCACCCTAACAAGATGGTAAATACACCCTTTGGGGATCATCTTCCTAGCTTTAAGGCAAGAGACAAATTGACCTCTAGGCATAGAATTTCCCCCCCTTCCACTATAAGATAGGCTCATTTGGAAATTGGAACCTAACCACTCGATTCCTACAATCGACAGAGGCATAACATGTATGCAACCAATCCATACTCAGAATTACATCAAAGTCTAACATGTCTAACTCCACCAAATCCACCCAAGTAACTCTATGGGACAAGGAAATGGGACAACTTCTATAAACCCTCCTAGCCACCACAGAATCACCAACCGGTGTAGAGACCGAAAAAGGTTCTACTAACACTTCGGGGAGTCTTTCAAACTTAATGGCCACAAAAGGTGTCACAAAGGACAAAGTAGCACCGAGATCTAACAAGGCATATACATCAATAGAAAAGAATTTTAACATATCGGTCAACACATCTGGGAGCTCTCTTGAGCACCTCGGGATTGAAGAGCATAAAAGTGGTTTTGCTTTGAAGCATTGGAGTTTGAACCACTAGGAGGAGCTTGCTTTCCCTCTTTTACCTTAACCGAAAGTGTTGGGCAATTAATCAATTAATGATCACTCTTACCACAACCAAAACAAATATTCGAGCCGGTTAGGCACTCATCATCATGTTTCTTACCGCACTTAGCACAATTAGGCCTAGACATAGAAGATCCACCACCATTGTCTCCTTGAGGTTTAGGGTTAGACACCCTATCCTTATTGACCGTTGGGGAAGCATTTGAGGAACCTTGGTTGGAGAACCTTTGTTTGAACCTTGGTTGACCTTGTCCATTGGACATAGGATTGGAGAAGTTCCCATCATCAGTCCTTGCTCTTTTCACCTCCCTATTATTTTCTTAGAGTTTCTCATCCTTCATTTGTTGGGCATACACCATAAGACGTGAGATATCCATATCATGATGGAGCATTGTCGTACGGCATTCTTTTCTTACCAATTTGGACACGCCCGTCAAATACCTACTCATCATATCCCTTGAATCCACCACCATAGCCGGAGCATACTTGGACAATTGAGTAAACTTTAGAGAATACTCTTTCATACTCATACCTCCTTGACGAAGGTTAATGAACTCTTCCACCTTAGTTTCCCTCAACTCTCGAGGAAAGAACCTATTAAGGAACGCCGATTTAAATGTTTCCCCCTCTACGGGACCCGCTCCTACCGGCCTACCATTCTTCAATTGATTATACCATCCTTGAGCAACACCTTTCAATTGATAAGCGGCTAACTCTTCTTTCTCTACCGAAGTCACCCCCATGATATCAAGTACTTTATAAACCTCTTCCACAAATTCTTTAGGATCCTTTTCCACTTTGGAGCCATGAAACTCAGAGGGGTTCATTCTAGCAAAATCCTACGCTCTAGAAGCAGTGGAATTCACATTAGGGTTCACCAGAGCTACAACCTTTCAATTGGCTTGGGCCATCATGGCTTGGGCCATCATGGCTTGGGCTTGAGTTATCACAGATTGAACTTGAGTCGTCATGGCTTGGGCCAACATTTGGAAATCTGACCTAACCTCCACATCCGACATAGCTGAAGGATTAATCGGAGCTTTATTAGCTTGAGGAACTTCTTCATTCACATTGTCACCCTTCATTCTTCTTGCGTTAGCCCTTCATGTATTCATATCCTGAAGACACAGGAGAAGGATTAGAAAAGGAATTATAGAGTTAAACTCTAAGGCACGACTTAAGATTAATGAAAGAAGTGTAGTTTCCTAAACATCTTATTGCCTCTCATTCATAAATCTGGTGCGCTTCACACTTATGAACAAGACTCTACTAGACGTGGCTTATGAGACATCATCCTAGAATCATTCGAAACCTCGTGCTCTAAATACCAAGTTTGTCACGACCCAAGGGTACCCCCTAGATGTAACAAGGCACATCGAACCCCGAAAGGTACCATGTAAGCCACCTAGCATATCATAACATAGGCATAGAACAATAAAGAGAATAAAATGCATTTCAACTCCAAAATTTTCTTAAAGGAAAGCGGAAGTCTATTAGACTTGTCTCAATATAGCCATATATTACAATAGTTCCACTGAGAAGGGAAACAACTCATACAACAAAGTCTGAAAATAGAAATATAATGAAAGAAACTACAAAAATAGCATCCGTCCTCGAATCATGAGGACTCACCAACAAGCTAGGAGAAATGCTCAAATCTAAGCTCTAGCCACAATGGGGACCACCTTGAGAACCAAACCCTATACTTGGGGAAAATGTAGGAAAATGTGGTTTAGTACAAAATGCACCAAGTATGATAGCCATGCATAAAATCATGAAAACATGCTAAAAGGGACATTTTAGTTGAAAGCATGCAATTTACTAAGTTAAAGCATCATTTTGAAGGAAAAGGAAAAGCATAAGTTATAAACATGTTCATTACATAGATCATCATATCATAGAAGAAACATACCATAAGTACCCTCAAAGTCTACTTGTGCAATGCATGAATAAGATCTCATAATCCCACTCATGCTAAGTATAGCTTCTTGAGTAACCATAGTTCATAATTCATGTTCTTGTTCATATCATTATCATAGTGGAAATAAGCCTTAACCGACATAGACCAAGGGAGCTAAACATGGAATCCGGTGTTACCCACACCGAAAAGGGTGTCCTACTTGCCTAAGATAAGACCATGGTTTGTTAGCTTTTTAGGTGGATCCACTAGCTAAAGACCTATAGGGGAACATAATTTATGGGATAAGGAGATTGCTACCAGAAACCCTCCCTTTCTAACAGGGGAGCTTCCATCTCAAGAGATTACTTCTAGAAATCCACCCTTGCTAATGGGGAAGCTTCCATCTCATAACAGTATCCACTCTGTGCTAAGCATTTATCCCATGCAGTACTTATTATGTCATAACTTGCTTCATTAGAATAGCTCAATAGATCATGCGTGAGAGTAGCCTTTCATCGTCCATGTCTTCATGTAACATTAGATTCAATTAGGTGAGAATTGCCTTTCAACCTTAGAATAATTATATTATGAGAAAATCTTTCACATTATGTTCATTATGTGTTCATGATAATAGACTTTCCATCAACACAACAACATTATCATAATCATGGACACTTCCCTCTCAAAGTGTTCTTAAAGCATGTACATAACCTTCATAATTCATGAATTATATCATATCTTGCCTTTTCAAAGGTCAAAGCTCATGTCAAATTAACACATCTAGAATTACTACATTAGACATGGATAATAACATTATTCAAATAACTCAAATACTACAACCATAACCTCATAATATCCTTCGTTCATCAATTCACCCACATCACAAGGTCATAAGTTGGGAATATGGGGGTTTCATGGATACTTGGGGATATCAACATAAAAAGACTGATAAATCATCAATTAAATCATAATATAGAGTAATTAAATCATTAGAATCATTTTTTGAAAGGAATTCATGACTTGGAGTAAAACCCTAACTTTTGGGGAAATATAGTTTTGAAATTGAGTTTGGAGGGACTCCATGGATGAAACTATTCATGGATGAAGGACTACCATACCTTATTTATGAATCTCCAATTATATTGAGTGGAAACCTTGCTCCTTCAAACCCTAGCTTTAACTTCCTTCTTCTTCTTCCTTGAAGTTTTAGAGAGAATTTTTGGAGAGGATGAGTTCTTTGGGGATTTTTTGAAATAATGGCTTGGATGACTTAATTTAGTGTAATAAAATCCTTGTATAGGTGTTCTAATTTAGTATAAAACGACGTCACTTAATATTACTTAAAATCGGAAAACCCCATAATGCCCCTAAACATAACTGCCAAATAGCAGTTCCAGGCCTCACCCACGCCCCACCACTGACGGATCGTAGTTGGATCCACGGCCCGTGCTGGTGAATGTGGTTTGGGGTTTTGGGACTTGGCTCCTGGGGCCTTGACCTACGGCCCATCACCCACGAGGCATAGGTGGACCTACGGGGTGTGAGTTTCCCTCGTGGGTCACTGCATAGGTAGCCTCCTTAGGTCCTCTTCAAGGAACCATGGTTAGTCCTTGGGGTTTGAACCTTGACGTTCTAACATAAAAACATTTATTTTAAAGTACGGGTAGGTACATTCAAGACTCTAACCTTAACGTCAAGCTCTAGTTTAGCCTACTAATTTTCGGGGTGTTACATCTAGTGACCTTAATTGATATCCAAAATCATTCCCACACTAAATAATTTACCTTTACATATATGAACAATTTAAGAATCATCCAATATGACCCTTCAAGTAAATGAAGAATGGTTCGAGTCTTAACTTTGAATTTTTGGGGTGTTACAGAGACTGTATGTAATACTTCCTACTCATTTCGGAGGTCTTCATATATTTCTTGACAAAAAAACTTTAGGGTGCCCCAAAGGCGTCAAATCCATTGTCTAATGCACATGAAATATTGTGAAATTGTAGTAGTTCGTAAAAGTTGGTATGTAAATGTAAAAATATGCGTGAAAAAAGGGTGGGATTATACGTAATGCTTCCCCAACTCATTAGAGGTCCTCATATAGTTTTTTCAGAAAATCATGTTGGGTGCCCAAGGCACTTGATCCATTGGTTAATACACACAAAAAATTGTGAAATTTAAGTAATTCGTAAAAGTTGGCTCGTAAATGCAAAAATATGCGTGAAAAAAATGGTAAACCTATATGTTATTTTTCCCCAACTCATTACGGAGGTCCTCATATAGGTTTTCAGAAGAAAAAAATTGGGTGGCCCAATGTCGCCCGATCCTTGGCCTAATAGACACGAAAAACAATGAAATTCGAGTAATTCAAAAATGATTGCTCGTAAATGCGAAAATATGCATGAAAAAACTGTGGGACTGTACGTAATGCTTCCCAACTCATTACAGAGGTCCTCATATAGTTTTTTAGAAAAACATTTGGGTGCCCCAAAGAGGCTAGATCCATGGGTTAATACACATAAAAAAATGGTGAAATTTGGGTAATTCATAAGGTTTGCTTGTAAATGTGAAAATATGCATCAAAAAAATAAGGAAATTGTATGTTATGCTTCCCAACTCATTACGGAGGTCCTTGTATAGTTTTTTTCAGAAAAAAAATTGGGTGCCCAAGTCGCCAGATCCATGGGCTGGCTAATACACACAAAAAAATGGTGAAATTTGGGTAATTTGTAAATGTTGGCTCGTAAATGCTAAAATATGGGTAAAAATTGGTGGGATTGTACGTAATTCTTCCTCAACTCATTATAGAGGTCCCCGTATAGTCTTTTCAGAAAAAAAAAATTGGGTACCCTAAAGGCGCCTGATTAATGGGCTAATGCACATGAAAAATAACAAAAATCAAGTAATTAGTAAAAGTTGGCTCGTAAATGCAAAAATATCCGTGTAAAAAATGGAGAGCATATACGTAATGCTTCCCCAACTTATCACAGAGGTCCTTATATAGTTTTTAAAAAATTTAGGTGCCCAAGGCACCAAATCCATGGGCTAATATACACGAAAAATGACAAAATTCGGGTAATTCGTAAAAGTTGGCTGGTAAATGCAAAAATATGCATGAAAAAAATGACAGGACGGTACATGATACTTTCCCAACTCATTAAAGAGATCCTCAAATAGGCCTTTAAGAAAAAATAATTTTGGTGCCCCAAAGGCGCCAGATCCATGTGCTAATACACACGAAAAATGGTGAAATTTCAATAATTCTAAAAGTTGACTTTTAAATGCAAAAATATGCGTGAAAAAAATGGTTGGACTATACGTTATGTTTTCGTAACTCATTATGGAGTTCGTCATATAATTTTTTCAACAAAAATTTTTGGATGCCCTAAAGGTGACAGATCTATGGGCTATTACACGAGAAACGGTGAAATACGGGTAATTCCTGAAAGTTAGCTCGTATATGAGAAAATATGCTTGAAAAACGGTCGGATTGTATGTAATGCCTCCCCAACTCATTACAGAGTTCCTCATATAGTTTTTTCAGAAAAACATGTCAGGTGCTCCAAAGGCACCAAATCCATGGGCTAAATATACACAAAAAATGGGAAAATTCAGGTTATTTGTAAAGTTAGCTCGTAAATGCGAAAATATGCATGAAAAAAATGGTGGGAGGGTACGTAATGCTTCCTCAACTTATTACGGAGGTTTTCATACATCTTTTTCAAAAGAATATTTCAGGTGCCCAAGGCGCCAGATCCATGGGTTAATACACACAAAAACGACAAAATTTTAGTAGTTCGTAAAAGTTGGCTCGTAAATGCAAAAATATTTGTGAAAAAAAATAGCGGGATTGTACGTAATTTGTCTTATCTCATTACGAAGATCCTCATATAAATCTTTCAGGAAAAAAAATTGAGGGACCCAAAGGCACTAGATCCATAGGCTAATATACATGAAAAAGAGAAAATTCGGGTAATTCGTAAAAGTTGGCTCGTAAATACAAAAATATGCGTGAAAAAATGGTGATATTGTACGTAATGTTTTCTCAACTCATTACAAAGGTCCTCATATAGTTTTTTTCAAAAAATATTTCAGGTACCTAAGGCACCAGATCCATGGACTTATATACACGAAAAAAGGGAAAATTCGGGTAATTCGTAAAAGTTGGCTCGTAATTGCAAAAATATGCGTGAAAAAATTGTGATATTGTATGTAATGCTTTCTCAACTAATTACGAAGGTCCTCATATAGTTCTTTTAGAAAAAAAATTCAGGTGCCCAAGGCGCCAAATCCATGGGCTAATACATACGAAAAACGATGAAATTTGGGTAATTCGTAAAAGTTGGCTCGTAAATATGAAAATATGCGTAAGTAACGGCAGAATGTATGTAATGCTTCCCAACTCATTAGGAAATACACATATAGTTTTTTCAGAAATAAATTTTAGGTACCCCAAAGGCGCCGGATCCATGGGCTTACATGCGAAAAAAAGCAAAGTTCAAGTAATTAGTAAAAGTTGGCTCGTAAATGTAAAAATATGAGTGACAAAAAATTGCGGGACTTTACGTAATGCTTCCCCAACTCATTACGAAGCTCCTCATACCAAAAAGTAAATTTAGGGTGTCTGAGGCTCTAAATCCATGAGCTAATACACACAAAAATGGTGAAATTTGGGTTATTCATAAAACTTGACTCGTAAATGGGAAAATATGCGTGAAATAAAATGGTGGGACTGTACGTAATGCTTCCCTAACTCATTTTGGAGGTACTCATAAAGTTAATTCAGAAAAATATTACCGGTGCTCCAAGGGCGTCATATCTAATGGTTAATACACACGAAAAATAACAAAAATCATGTAATTCATAAAACTAGGCTCGTAATTGCTAAACTATGCGTGAAAAAAATGTCAGGACTGTACGTAATGTTTTCCCAACTCATTATGAAGATCCTCATATAGGTTTTGAAACAAAATTTTAGGTGCCCCAAAGGCGCCAAATTCATGGGCTAACACACACGAGAAACAGCAAATTTTGAGTAATTCATAAAAGTTGGTACGTAAATACAAAAATATGCGTGAAAATAGGGCAGGACTGTACGTAATGCTTCCCTAATTTATTAAAGAGGTCCTCATATAATTTTTTGAGAAAAAGTTTTTGGGTGCCCCAAAGGCGTTAGATCCATGGGTAATTCATAAAAGTTGGCTCGTAAATGCGATGATATGCGTGAAAAAACCACGAGACTGTACGTTATGCTTCCCCAACTCATTACGGAGGTCCTTATATAGTTTTTTCTAGAAAAAGTTTCTGGGTGACCTAAATACGTTATATCCATCGGCTAATACACACGAAAAATGGCGAAAGTTGGGTAATTCGTAAAAGTTTGCTCGTAAATGCAAAATTTGTGTGGAAAAAATGGCGAGACTATACGTAATGCTTCCCAAACTCATTATGGAGGTCCTTATATAGTTTTTTCTAGAAAAAGTTTTTGGGTCCCCCAATTGCACTAAATTCATGGGCTAATACACACGAAAAATAGTGAAATTTGACTAATTCATAAAAGTTGGCTCGTTAATGCTAAAATAAGTGTGAAAAGATGATGGAACAATACGTAATGGTTCCCCAAGTCAATACTAAGGTCCTCATATAGTTTTTTCAGAAAATATTTTCGGGTGTCCCAAAGGCACCAAAATTCATGGGCTAATACACACGAAAATGGTGAAATTTGGGTAATTTGTAAAAGTTGACTCGTAAATGTAAAAAGTATACGTCAAAAAAATGGTGGGACTGTACATACTGTTTATCCAACTCATTATATATGTCCTCCTGTAGTTTTTTTAGAAAAACAAATTTGGGTGCCTAAGTCCCCAAATTCATGGGCTAATACACACGAAAAATGGCGAAATTTGGGTAATTCATAAAAGTTGGCTCGTAAATGCGAAAATATGCGTGAAAAATGGCGAGATTTTAAGTCATGCTTCCCCAACTCATTATGAAGGTCCTCATATTTTTTTAGAAAAAAATTTTGGGTTCCCTAAAGGCGCTAGATTAATGGGCTAATACAAACGAAAAATGGCGAAATTCAAGTAATTTGTAGAAGTTTACTCGTAAATGCATAAATATGCGTGATAAAAACTACGGTACTGTAGGTAATGTTTCCCCAACTCAATATGGAGGTACTCATATATTTCTTTAAAAAAATTCATGTGTCCACAGCACCAGATCTATGGGCTAATACAAACGAAAAATAGCAAATTTGGGTAATTCGTAAAAGTTGGCTCGTAAATACAAAAATATGCATGAAAAACAGTGGGACTGTACGTAATGCTTCCCCAACTCATTACGGAGGTCCTCATATAGTTTTTTCAAGAAAAAAAAATGGGTGCCATAAAGGCGTCAAATCCATGGGCTAATAGACATGAAAAATGATGAATTTTTGGTAATTCATAAATTTGGCTCGTAAATGCGAAAATATGTGTGAGAAAATGGTGGGATTGTATGTAATGCTTCCGTTACTTATTACAGAGGTTCTCATATAGTTTAATCAGGAAAAAAAATTGGGTGCCCCAAAGACGCCAGATTCATGAGCTAATACGCACAAAAAATGGCAAAATTAGGGTACTACGTAAAAGTTCGCTTGTAAATTTGAAAATATGCATGAAAAAATAGCAGGATTGTACATAATTCTTTCCCAACTCATCAAAAAAAATTTAGGTGCCCCAAAGACGCCAGATCTATTGGCTAATACTCAAAAAAATAGTGAAATTCGAGTAATTTGTAAAAATTAGCTTGTACATGCAAAAATATTTATGAAAAAAAATAATGGAATTGTACGTAATGCTTCCCGAACTCATTACGGAGGTCCTTATATAGTTTTTTCATAAATAATTTTAGGTGCCCAAGGCGCCAGATCCTTGGGCTAATACTCACAAAAATGGTGAAATTTAAGTTATTTGTAAAAGTTGGCTCGTAAATGTGAAAAATATGGGTGAAAAAATAGAGGGACTATATGTAATGTTTCCCCAACTCATTACAGAGTTCCTCATACAATTCTTTCAGGAAAAAAATTTGAGTGCCCGAAAGGCGTCATATTCATGGGCTAAAACGCATGAAAAATGGCGAAATTCGGGTAATTCAAAAAAGTTGGCTCGTAAAGTCAAAAATATGCACGGAAAAATGGTGGGACTGTATATAATGTTTCCCCAAATCATTACAGAGGTCCTCATGCGGTTTTTTCAAAAAGAAAATTCAGGTGCCCCAAAGGCATCAGATCCATGGGTTAATACACACAAAAAATGGCAAAATTAGGTAAATTCATAAAAGTTTGCTCGTAAATACAAAAATATGCGTGAAACAAATGGCTTGATTGTACGTAATGCTTCCCCAACTCATGAATGAGGTCCTTATATATTTTTTCTGGAAAAAATTTTGTGTGTCCAAAGCACCAAATCCATGGGCTAATACATATGAAAATGGAGAAATTAGGGTAATTCATAAAATTTGACTAGTAAATGCAAATATATGCGTGAAAAATGGCGGGACTGTACGGAATGCTTGTCCTACTTATTATCGAGTCCCCAAATAGTTTTTTTAGAAAAAATATTTGGATGCCCCCCTAAGGTGCAAGATCTATTGGCTAATACACAAAAAAATGGTGAAATTCAGGTTATTTGTAAATGTTGGCTCATAAATGCGAAAATATGCGTGAAAAATGGTGGGATTGTATGTAATTCTTCCCCAACTCATTACAGAGATTCACATATAGTGTTTTCAGAAGAAAAAAAATTGGGTGCTTCAATGGCGTCATATCCATAGGCTAATACAAAAAAAAATGGTGAAAATATACACGAAAAACAATGAAATTTGGGTAATTAGTAGAAGTTGGATATTAAATGCGATAATATGCGTGAAAAACGACGGGAGTGTACATAATGTTTTGATGAGTTCGAGATTTGGACTCATTTAGGGCTTTGTTTATATAGATTTAATGTCCTCAAATGCTTAATTTGTGCCAATAACTTATGTAAAACCTGTGATTTTTAGGTATATGGATGAAATCTCTCTTACCCAGTTGATGGATAATCAATTTGGTAACGGTTTTTACCTTTTTATGATGTCTAGCTAAAACTCCAATTCTTGGGGTGTGATTATATGATTATGGGCTGATTTAGCTTATGGGTATTGCTAATTATTAGTTAAAATACTATTTAAAAGTGAGTTCAATCATTAATTATGATTTAATTTAAGAATTGTAGTTGCAAATGCAATTCTATGTTTGTGTTCTTGGCTTGCTCGAGAGAGAGAGGTTTTAGAACTATAATTACTGATTGATGGTTTATGGGTATTGGGTTGACATGGGTTCAGCTCGAGAGAGTGAATCCTAAACCTAATCCCACACATTCAGCTCAAGAGAGTAAATGGATTAAGGTGTGGGCTGCTCTTAATTTGCATGCTTGTTGATGTTCGAGAAAAATCACTTGATTCGGGGTAAATTGTTCAAGAGAAAGTTTACCTCCACTATAGCCTAGCCTACTCACTAATATCTAGCTATTTTCTAATAGTTGCAATTATTGATATGGTATATTAGCCTATAATCAATCACATCCCAAGAACCAGTCTCATTATTGTTAATTCGTATATTTTGTGACTGTTTGTAGCTGAAATCAAAACCAAAACCCCCATTTGACATTCGTGTCACCCCCTGATTTGAATGATGTCTTTATTCGATAATTTTTATTCCTATGACTGATTTGACCGCATTTATACCTCCCAATTTAATCTGAAACACGTATCACTCCCTGTGGGATTCGACCCCAACTCATTTAATTGGGTTTTATACTGATTAACGATCGTTGACGCTTACAATTGGATGAAGTGTCTTTGAAACGTTATTAATCAAAATGGCGCCGCTGTCGGGTAGTGGTGGTGTTTGAAATTCTTTTGGTGAAGTTGAATTGTAATCTTGTTAGTCATAGTTGAATCTACTTATTTTTAGTTTTGGTTTTTGTGTTGCTTGTAAAACAGAGAAATGAGTGTCAACGGAAGCAATGGTAGCCAAGTGGGCCACCAAGATGACATTGGAAACCTAAATGATGTCAATGAACTGAATGTCAATGACCCAAATCTAGTGGGTGGATTTGGTTCCATTCGCTTGCCTCCAGCTGAAGGGAACGTTGTGTTCCACATTACAAGCACCATGTTGCAGTTCTTACAATTTAAGGGATTGTTTGGTGGGTTGGCTCATGAGGATCCTTATGAGCATATAAGGAACTTTGTTGATGTTTGCGGACCATATTCCTTTAAGAACATATCCCAAGAGTCGGTCCAGTTGAGGTTATTCCTATTTTCTCTAATGGGAGAAGTGTGTAAGTGGTTGGCTGAGTTGCCAAGAGATTCTATCACTTCGTGGAACGAGCTTATTACTGCATTTCAAGTGCGACTCTTCCCTCCTTCGAAGATTATGACTCTTCGGGACAACATCCAAAGCTTCAAGTGTTTGGAGGGTGAGCCAATCCATGAGACTTAGCTAAGGTTTAAGAAGTTGGTGTTGCAATGCCCAACTCATGGATTGCCCGACAACGTTCTGCTGCAGTACTTTTACAGAAGCCTTGATTCGGTGAACAAGGGAGTGGTTGATCAACTTTCTCCGGGAGGTTTAATGCAACAGCCTTATGTGATAGCCTTATGTGATAGTAGCCCAACTCCTTGACGGCATGACCAAGATAAACTGGGCATGGTACACTCGCGAAGATCACGTTTGCCCTCTCACTTTTAAATTGACAAAGGAGCAGCTTGAGAAAGATTGAGAAAGATCAAGAGAGGGACCAAAACATGGCAAAAATAATGACCCAACTTGACATTTTAGCCAAAAATGTCATGGGTGCTGGTTCTATGAGTGTAAATGATGTGGGTGTTGGGTGTGTAAACCCCGATGAGGCCAAGTTTGAAGTGTTGTACAACGGGTAATTCGTAAAAATTGGCTCATAAATGTGAAAATATGCGTAAAAAATAGTGGGATTGTACATAATGCTTCACCAACTCATTACGGAGGTCCTCATATAATTTTTACAGAAAAAAAAATTGGGTGCCCAAAAGGCGCATCCATGGGCTAATTTAATTAACACATGAAAAAGGCAAAATTCTTGTGATTCGTTAAAGTTTGCTCGTAAATACAAAAATATGGCATGATAAAAATGGTGAGACTGGGCATAATGCTTCCCCAACTCACTACGGAGGTACTCATATAGTTTTTTCAGGAAAAATATTGGTTCCCCAAAGGCGCCAAATCTATGGGCTAATACAGACGAAAAATAGTAAATTTCTGGTAATTCATATAACTTGGCTCGTAAATACAAAAATATGCGTGAAAAAATGGCGAAACTGTACAGAATGCTTCCCCAACTCATTACTGAGGTCCTCATATGGCTTTTTTAGAAAAAAAATTGGCTTTCCCTAAAGGCGGCAGATCTATGGGCTAATACATACGAAAAAAGGCTAAATTGGGTAATTCGTGAAAGTTGGCTCGTAAATGTGAATATATACGTGAAAAAAATGGTGGGACTGTACGTAATGCTTCCCCAACTCATTAAATAGGTCCCCATATATATTTTTTCAGAAAAGAATTTTGGGTGCCCCAAAGACGTCAAATCCATGGGCAAATACACATGAAAAATGATGAAATTCGGGTAATTCATAAAAGTTGGCTCATAAATGAAAAAAAGTTCCAGAAAAAAATGGCGGGACTATACATAATGCTTCCCCAACTCATTATGAAGGTCCCCATATAACTTTTTCAGGAAAAAAAATCGGTGCCCCAAAAGTGCTAGATCCATGGACTAATACACATGAAAAGCAGTGAAATTTGGGTAATTCATAAAAATTGGCTCGTAAATGTGAAAATATGCGTGAAAAAATGGTGGGACTGTATGTAATGCTTCCCCAACTCATTACAGAGATCCTCATATAGTTTTTTCAGGAAAATAAATTGGGTGCACCAAAAGCGCCAGATGGCACAAAAGAAGGTTGAGATATACTTGAAGGCTCCACAGAAAGAGCGGCCTGAGTGGCCTCAACCTCAAGAGCGGCAGGACCAACTATGGGCATGGTGTTTGGTGGTGGTGCTTCCTCCTAGCCACATCATCCCGTAAGTAATCATCCTGAATCCTCCAAATATCATTGGAGGAGGCATGGGTGATCTGCACATCGGTCAATTCCCAGAAAGGGAGGAGACGTTTGCTCTTGTCTAGCCCTCATTAAGATCTCATCTGCAATAATCGACCCCACATTTATCTTTTCCCAGTCAATTATCATACCCACCAAAATAACTTTCGCATGCCAGAGAATTGATTCATTTTGCAACAACATGATGTTGCTACTTATAACGCCAAACCAATATCGGGCCCCAACATTCAAATCTTTCTTCTCTATCTTTGCCCCGTCATCTAGCCAAGAAGGAGAGGTATTTGACTTTATGATTTTCTCAAGTCCAGCACCTAAATTTTATCCCAACTATTACAAGCCTAAGTCAAGACCATCAAAATTCATTACTTAAGTCTTTACCTACCTTACCTTACATAATATAATCACACTCTCTTAATTGAATCATTTTATTCGTTTAATAATAACTATAATATTGCTTAATCGTTTGATTGAATCTACATAACTTTCATGTGGATTATTCATGTATTAGGTGTGTCTTTTGAAGACATATGTCCTCAAAAAAATTATTACTTTCAAACAAAAAATAATCAAAAATAAACCAAAAAAAAATAAACCGAACCAAACCAACAGTTATTTTTTTTTCGTTTGATTTGATTTTAGAAATTTAAAAACCGACTAGATTGATTTGGTTTTGATTTTAACCAATAACTTATCCAAACCAAACCATGAACACCGCGTATAATTCACGCTTAAAGTTTAGCCACATCACATAAGTTTGGCCAATGGTCAAAAAGACATTTAAAACAGTTTAAAGTATATGGGGGCAAGAATGTCAAACAAGCTTCTGTTTTTTTGGTTAAAAAGATAAGGAGTACGAACTAAAAAAAAAAAGCTATTCCCTCCGCCTTAACTTATTTGTCACCTTTTGAGCATAAAAGAGTTTTAAAAAATAAGAAAAAACTATGTTATGTTTATCAAATTGCTTTAGTTAAAGTGTCATTTTATGCTTACTTTTAGTTGATTTTTGTTCATGAAACCCAGAAAGGTAAAATGGCAATAATTGTCAAATAAGTAGCATTCTTTTTTTAACGAAGTAAAAAAAACAAATTTATATAAATTGGGATAGAGAGTATTTGGTATCATGTGTAGTTGTAACTTCAACGGCAATGTCAAGAATGGCCCACCTTTCTGATATTGCACAATAAGCATTTGTTCATACTACCATTTGTTGTCTATAAATAGAGGAATTTCCTCTCATTTTAAAACAACAAAAATTTTGAACTTCTTCTTCTTCTGCACAATTAAATATTTGTGTACTTTGCTCCCGTTGAGTGGCTCACTGACACCATTGTTTTTGTATCTATTCACTGGTGGATTTATTCCTTCAAACCTCGGGTACTAAAGGAGAATAGTTTCCTTAAAGGGACACTGTGCATTCAATGGGATCAATTTTTTCCTTTCTGCTTCATTTTATTGTTACAGATCCTAGTATGTTTTGTTACAGTCATTAACTTATGCTTCTGATATTAATTGTTGTTTTTGAGTACATGTTTTAAACTTTGTTGTTTATGTTTATGCAAAGTTATTGTTATAAGTATTTGTTAATACAAATTAAATAACACACGTTAATTGAGTATTCACACAAGTTTTCTCTACTGAAGGTGCAATAAAAAAAATTCCTTAAAGATCTATACTATCACCTCTTGAAGACAAAATTCAAATTTGATTATGACATTGTAAGGACATAAAGACCTTAAAAACTTAATCGCATCTTGATATGAGAAGTAAACCAGGAAAAGTAGACAAGAATTAATAAACTTTTTACATGGGTTTAAGGATGTGTCAGATGACCCATAGAGGAATATGACTAGTCTGGAGCCTCTTTTAATCCCAAAGACATAGATAACTACACAATAAATTTATTGCTCATATTCAATATGAAGTATGGACAGATCTCAAGTTTACTATAAGTTGTAAATACTTTTCTTGAAGCAATAAATGTGTTTCTCGACATTGTGATTGGAAAAAAGTGTAGTTTCAAATTGAACTCCATCACTCTGGTATGTTGATTTTAAAAAAAAAAACACCCAAACAAACTGAATAGTTTTGTGTAATATTTTTCCCTTTCAAGTATATATAATAAGTGGAATTGTTGTCAAATATGATATATGCTCTCTTTAATTTTCAATTTTAATAATTACTTATGATACATTTAAATGGAGAACGTTAGAATGATATATGAAAAGCAAAAGGTAGAGCTGAACTTTCAACACGTTAGAATTAGAATATATTTTCACTTTTTCAGCCTTTGAAAATTTATTTATCCCTTCACCAACAATTATTCATCTATTAGAAAATTTAATATCTTGGGTTGATGTTCATTTGATTCCCGAAAAATATCAAATAGTAACACTTCTTGGAAGCAAAAGGGTAAATTATAAAATCAAATTAAAGATGATTGATTGAAGGATAAATGGTAAGATATTATAATTATCATTTTCCTTTACATTATTACTGTTCGTTACTACGTAATCTTGTATGTAAGATAATATAGTGTTATAGTTTTTATGATTGATAAATTTTAAATATTATTTTATAAATTCTGTGATATTAAATTCCCGTGCGAGGCGCGGATAATTTTACTGCTATGTATATATAATTCAATTCATTTCTAGCAATTGTTAAGATCAAAGGGGTTTATTATCACATTCAAAATGTGAAAGGGTATTGTTTCTAAACCTAAAATGTTAAGGGAGTTAATTGAGTTTTTTAATAATAATTTGGTTGAGTGATTTTATAAGAAAAAAATCTTGTTAAGTGATTTTATTGATATAAAATAAATATAAATGTTTTTTCTCCGTAATTCTTCATAGTTGAATGACCTTTTCAAATATTTACTCATTTTTATGGGTTGAAAAAATATTAATTCAATGGAAGTATAATTGATGGACCACATTAAAATGTGAATCAAATGAGATTAATTTAAAAATATGAAGTGAAACTACTTACCCTAATTGAAAGCAGAAATGAAAACAGAAAAAAGAAAAAAGAGTGGAGACGAAAATATGGAGGGAAAAGGAACAAGGGAGTGGAAAGGAAAAGAAGGAATATGTTACAAATATATTTGTATTATAGTATGTATATGAAAAGTTAGGAATTTTAATTAGGGATTAAGTCATTTTTCTCCTTATAAATAAATAAAAACTTCACAAAGTAAAAAGTCCCTCAAACTCTAGTCCTTCAAGAACAATAACATGGCTTCTCTCTACTTTCTTCTTATTATTATATTATTTTATATAACATAATAACAATTTTTGAGTCAGTTTGCCACCACACCAAATTAGGGAGTTGGGGAATGAAGACGAGAAAATGGGGGAAGGGGAGAAAAACATCAGGAAATGGGGATTTTGTTGTCTTGAGAAAAAACATTTTTTCTACTATTCTATCCCATTTTTTCTAATTACTTATAATTTTGTAAAATAAAAATTTTAATAACCAGGGATGTTCATGGTTATGGTTAATAAACCAAATCGTACCACAATTCGAACCAAACCGATTTAAGAAATTGATATTTTGTTTGGTTTGGTTTTAAATTTTGAAAACCGACACTATTTGGTTTGCTTTTGATTGTACTAAAAACCGCAATATTAACCAAACCGAACCGAGAAATTATTTATATAAATTTTATACTATTTTTATGTTATTCATAAATAAAATACAAATATTTTTTAATTAACTTAAGTATTTGACTTCAATTTTCTCAAGTCCACCTAAATTTTTATCCCAACTATTACAACCCTAAGTCAAGTCCATCAAAATTCATTGCTTTAGTCTTTACCTACCTTACATCACATAATATAATCACACTCTCTCTTAATTGAATCACTTTGTTCATGTAATATTACTCTAATATTGCTTAATTGTTTGATTGAATCCACATAGCTTCGCTATGGATTATTCATGTATTAGGTGTGTCTTTTGAAGACATATATCCTCAAAAAAAATTATTACTTTCAAACAAAAAAAATCAAAAATAAACCAAAAAAATAAACCGAACCAAACCAACAGTTATTATTTTTTCATTTGATTTGATTTTAGAAATTTAAGAATTGACTAGATTGATTTGATTTTGATTTTAACCAATAACTTATTCAAACCGAACCATGAACACAGCGTATAACTCACGCTTAAAGTTTAGCCACATCATATAAGTTTGGCCAATGGTCAAAAAGACATTTAAAACAGTTTAAAGTATATGGGGCAAGAATGTCAACAAGCTTCTATTTTTTTGGTTAAAAAGATAAAGAGTACGAACTAAAAAAAAAAAAGTTATTCCCTCCGCCTTAACTTATATGACACATTTTGAACAGAAAAGAGTATTAAAAAAGAAGGAAAAACTATGTTATGTTTACCAAATTGCTTTTGTTAGTCATTTTATGCTTATTTTTAGTTGATTTTTGTTTATGAAACCCAGTAAAATGACAATTATTGTCAAATAAGTACCATTATTTTTTGAACGAAGTAAAAAAAATGTCATATAAATTGGGATAGAGTATCTGGTGTCATGTGTAGTTGTAACTTCAACTAGATTGGAGATATCTAACCGGAACATGTCATCGTTCCCTAACAAACAGCAATTTTGTCAAGAATGGCCCAGCTAGTAGAACAAAATTTGTTTTCATACATTTCATGTTTGGTATCAGTTATCACTTCTTACCAGCCACCTAAACACATACATACAAGCAAAATAGAAATCTGCGTGTCCTATACTCAGTCTTCCATCATTTCTGTTTCCTCGGCCATTATGATCTCCACATCTCGGATATCTCGCTTCAATACATTGCCAAGCCTACCAATAGCCTCGGTTTGTTGTTGCAAAACCTACCCAAATGGAACATTTACATTAGTCAACACAACCATATGTAATTAATCAGACATGCTCAGAACAAACAACATTCCTGGAAATCATCTGCTAAAACATCACAAGTTTCAACCATCTTGTTTTATTACTATATTCCTCTTCATGATTTTCGTTTTTACTAATAACTAAAAATTTAGCTAACCATTTCGACCACAACTGCTCAAAAATATATTTAAGGGGCCCTATTGAACGTATCCTCGAACACAAGGGATATTTTTGTTATTTTCTCACATTTTAGGTAGAATTGTAACCAAATTTTGGCAAAAATTACTTAGGAGAAAGACGAGGCAAAGTAAAATATTGTGTAACGAAAAAAAATATAGTGACTTTCGAATGATGAACATAACTGAATACCACCCATGAAATTTACCCGGAGTTCACCAAGTATCATGGCAGGAAAGTGATAGAGACAGAGCACACGTATTGCACCCTTTTAAAAATAAAAATAAAAACGAACTTTTTGTATTCCTCAACATCAAGGGCTATGCTGGCCACCTCCAAAAGATGAAGTCCACTAATGTCCGCTTCTATATCCTGTTCTTTACAACAAAATCCTATAGCAATAATAATCCACCAAATAGATGCTGGAATTGTTCTCCACCATCTTTTTCAACTCTTACTGCCTCCCCTTTTGATCCAATAGCTTAGGAGGGCAGAAGTGTGTTCTGGCGTAATCCAAAAGTCATGGGCTGTGCTAGTAAACAAACCTCGCACCTGTTCGGTTACCTTACAGTGCAGGAAGAAGTGCATGTGGTTTCCATAGCCGCTTTCACAAAGGAGGAATCTAGATGCTAAGTGATGCACTTCACTTTGGTAGGGGCTACACTCTTCCATATTGAGCTCCAAGGTCCTATTGATCTTACTGCACTTTCTCTAAGTCCCCAGTCAAATAGTCTGTTCACAAAAGGGATGAAACTTCTTCCTGCGACTGAGTTCCAACTCCCATTGGTAAAGAATTGTGCATTGTAACCTTCCCCCTTGCTTCCTCCATTAGATACTAATTAGTTGAACAAAATAAGATTTCTAGTACTCCTTCCCAATAATTTAATTTTACGTGTAAAAGGCACAGGAGAGTCTTGGGCAGTTTCCTTTAAATTTTGGGCATTGAACTGTCCAAATGATATGGCTCAGCGCTTCAAAACAATTGTCTTAAGGGAACCTCCAAAGTAGAGCCCCCCACCACATGTCCACCCACGTGAATACTTTCACCAAAAAACCCTTTTTATCTCTATTAAAAGGAAGACTTACCTCAGACCTCTGTATATTTCTAGGGCTCAAGATATCTAACAGATCTCTCTCTTGACATCCACCCCCTTCTCTCTCCTTGCTCATGCCTGCTCCCTCATCGAATTTTCTACAGAAGTGATTGGAGTTTCCACCCAAATAGGTAGAAAGAAGATGTTCTCGTCATCAGCAATTTCAATAGGTGCCGAGATTTTTGTCGTCAGTCCTTTAATACGAATTCTAGCCCACAGGAGATGGTTTTTGAGATCGGTTTCTTCCTCCGTCTCAATCCAGCCACCACATCAATCTCTGATCTTCTTCATTACTGGCAAGGACCAGAGGTGCAAAGGCAACCCTAAACTCGAATCCAAAACCACTCAAACTCATGAGCTTTTGGGAAGGCCCCCGCGACCACCATTGAAGCTTCAATCTGCTCCCTTGTCTTCTCCAGTCACCCATCAAGACGTGTTCTACTGCCTTTCAAGACTAAGAATCAAGAAGGAATTGAATTCCATTCATATCGTAAACTTGGATTCCATGTGCTCCTTTCCAAGTCTGGTGAGCCCATCGTCTTACATTGTTTTTGGTGGGTGCATCATTTTCACCAAAGAATTTCCCCACCAGACATCAGCCAAAAGATCTCTAACTTCAAGTTGGACTCGAGCTTTCAACATATCAGCATCCTCAAATTCTACAGCAATCTTTATTTTTGCTTTTGTCAGGGTCCATTTGTTTTCTTGCAAGGAATCCCGATAACTCCATTTCCCCTTGTTAGAAGTTATGTTTGCCTCCTCTGTGAATTTAATGAAGGAATATTTTCTTTGCTAACTTCTCTTGGCCCTCATTGAATGCATTTTTTGGAATTATAATAATTGCTTTATTACTACCTTCCCTGAAATTAAAGATATGTATCTCCCATATTGATTAAATTTCAGAGACAGAAATTTGTAGAGAAATCCCTGCACCTCCATGACTTAGAGACTTTCACTCTGATCCCCAATGCTTTTACTAGCACCTTGCATGTCCAGCCACGGGTAAGAACCATTCTCCTCATATGGTGCCTAGCACTCTCAACCCAATTATACCAAATTTCAACGTTTGATCTTGACTCTATTATGTCGTAAGATTTTCCCCCGGATCTGAAATAAACTCTATTGCCCATTAAGATGGACAGACCAAAGAAGATACGAAGAAAATAAAAGAAGAGAGAAGAGGAAGAAGAGAAAGAATGGTATTTCGATGAAAGAAGTCCACCAGAGGAATGATATCCAAAATCCAAAAGGGACTTCAGAAAGAAGTCTCAAAACAAATTCATGGGAGCATGTCTCTCCAGAAAACTTTTTTTTTTGAGAAAGGTAACATTACTTCTATATATCCACAGGTATACTACATCAAAGTGTAGTCCCCCTCCAAAAAGTTTTACTTACATCATTCCTAGGATCTTTCTAGTTACAACCAGTCAATAATATTAAACACATTTTCAGCATCTTCTGTCACTACTTGCTTACACCAAAAATAATAAAACCCTAGGCAATTAGTCTTTATCTTCTGGATATTGTTCTGTTTTCCTTCAAAGCATCTTTGATTCCTTTCCTTCCAAATTGTCCACCAAATGCAAGCTGGGACAATCCTCCATCTCTTCTCATTTTTTTCCATCCCTGTTCCAACATTGTAGGACTTCTATAATACTCCCAGGCTTTGTCCACTTAATCTTCCTCTTTTGGATAAACATCTGCCACAATTGATCAGTCCATTTGCAGTGTAAAAAGAGATGGTTGACTGTCTCCACCTGTTCTTCACATAGATAGCAACTAGAGCGTAGATTGGGTTTCCTCTTGTTTAAGTTCTCATGTGTCAAGACTGCCTTCTTTGCCAAGAGCCATGTGAAGTAATTCACCTTGTAGGGAATTTCTGTTCTCCAGATCATCCTCCAGGGCCATCCTGCATGCTGCTCCTCCATAGACCTGAGTTCTTTGTATGCTGATTTTATAGTGAACTCTCCCCCTCTCTCCCTCTCTCCCCCTTCCATACTAGTCTATCTTCCTCTCCTGTCAGATTGGTAGCCATTTGCATTGTATCATGAAATCTTGCTATGGTTGTCATCTCCCGATCATTTAGTCCCCTTCTTAGAAACAGGTTCCACACTTGTCCTATCCATAACTCTGCCATTGTTGCTTCTTGTCCTTGGCTCAGACTATGTATTACAGGGAAGGCATGTTTGAGTGCTTCCTGTCCACACCAAATGTCATTCCAAAAAGCTACTTTTTCTCCATTGCCCACCTTGCAGCTTGTTCTCTCTTTGACCAGCTGCCATAGGTTCCTGATAGACCTCCATACACTACAATTGTAAGGGTTGGTGACCACCTCTGTCATCCATTTATCCTCCATGCCATATTTTTCTATTATAACTTCCTTCCATAGAGATACTTCTGTGAGACAAATTTCCACAACCATTTCATCATCAAACTCTTGTTTTGGGTTTTCAGCTCTCTGATATTGAGTCCACCCCCTCTTACTTACCAGCAGTCCCTCCTATTTGACCAAATGGTACTTTCTATTATCTTCGCTTCCCTGCCATAAGAAGTTCCTCCTAATCGCATCCAACCTCTTGGTTACCTTGGCTGGTATAGGGAATAATGACATCATGGACGAGGGAAGGGCATCCAAGACACTGTTAACTCGAGTTAGTCTGCCACCTGACGATAAATATTGACACTTCCAGTTTGCAACCTTCCTTTCACATTTCTCAATTACTCCACTCCATATTTCTTTTGACTTGCTCTTAGACCCCAAAGGCATTCCCAAGTAGGTTGTTGGTAATTCACCCACTTTCAATCCTAGTGTATTGGCTAGGTCTTCAATATTTATCACTGTGTTGACTGGATAGATGAAACTCTTGCTCCAGTTTATGTGCAGACCTAAAACAGCCTCAAAAATATTGAAGATGACCCTCAAAATCAACATCTGCTCCTCTACTGCATCACAAAAAACTAGAGTGTCATCTGCATATTGTAGATGAGTAATCTCTAGATTATTTCTTGTATTATTTTTTTTCTCTTCACTACTTACAATTATTGCTTGAAAAGCCCACATATTGCACATCTTTCACTTTGGAAACTTAGAGCAGATCTTACCCTCCTCTATATGGTTATACAAAGTGCTACTAGACAACCACAATTTACGGAAAGCAAGGAGGGACATCACTTAATTATTGTAGCAGACAGAATATTTTGCTCACAGCTATTGCATGTTCGTATGTAAAGGGCAAAGAGCAAATATCACAATTTGGATAAGTTGAAGCACATGTTACACTTGACAATATGGTCACAAAGTGCTATTAGGCCTCATTTGGTTGGGATTAATATAAGTCTAAAACTGAGTAGTTCCGACCTAAAATCATTAACTGCATTTGTATTCATTAAGATTTAAGCATTTAATTGATATGAATAGATCTTAATCCTTAAAATTTTAAACGAAGTCTTAATATCATTAAGAGATTTTTTGTATGGATAATTTGCACCAGTCACCACTACTAATCACCTTTGCCATCACCACCATTACCGTCGCCAATCATTAACCACCTATGCCATCACAACCACCACCGATGCCAACCACTACTGTCAATCGCTACCACACATTCCTTCGTTGTCACTACCGCCTCCACCACCACCACCACTATCAGCCACTGCCACCACTATGACCAATCCCTACTACCAAGCACCTCCACCATCACAACTAGAACTACCACCAACACATTGTCAACCACCACATATTCTTCAGCCACCACCACCACAACTGTAACCGCCACTATCAACCACTACCCACTTCTACGGTCAATCCCTACTACCAACCACCTCTACCATCACAACTAGCATCGCTTTGAACTACCACCACACATTCCTCCATCACCCCCATTAACACTGCTAATACTACATCAACCAACTTCACCACTATCAATCGCCATCATCATACCAGTCACTACAACACCAAATATCTCCACCATCACAATTATCACCACCACCATTACTAGCCCCTAACACCAACCATTGTCGCCGACACCAGCACCACTACAAAGAATCTCCACCATCACTAACAAACATAGATGTTCCATTTTTAATTAAATATATATATATATATTTCAAATATTTAATTACTTTTTTATTTGAATTATATATTTCTTATGTTTACAAATAAATAAACTATGCATATTCAAATGTTGAAAAACACATCGTCTTAATTAGGGGTGTTCACGGGTCGATTTGGATCGGTTATTGGTCAAAACCAAAACCAAACCAACTTAATTGGTTTTAAAATTATTAAAACCAAACCAAACCAAATATAATATACATTTATCGATTTGCTGGTTATCGATTTCGATTTTGTTTGGTTCGGTTATTTGGTTATTAACCATACACAATAAAAGAAACAATTCATTCAAAATGTGAAAAAAGTGACAACAATCCATTCAAAACAAAAAATAGTTAGAATGACTTAAATTACCGAACTTTCGATCATTGAATTTACTATCAATAAAGCTTTAAAATTCACTATATTGGCATAGAAGTAAGAGACCATAACATTTTCAATCCCACAAAGATTGTCATAGACACTCATATACATGAAATCAATAAGATAAATGTTTTCACCTTGGGGATTCTTGCTTTCAAAAAGTAAAGTATAAAGAAATTTTAATGAAAACATATATAAGATCTTTAAAATTATTTATAAAAACAATATATTAAGTATGTATATTAATAAATTATATGTATATAATTCATCGGTTCGGTTCGGTTCGGTTCGGTTCGGTTATTTCTTCATTTTTTTCGAATAAAACAATAACCAAATCAAATACTACCGATTTTCAAAAATCTAACCAAACCAAACCAAACCCAAATAAAATCGGTTTTATTTTATCGATTTGGTTTGGTTTTTCGGTTTGGATCGATTTTTATCCAAACCGTGAACACCCCTAGTCTTAATCATTTAGTTTTCAAATCTAGAGACTATCTTAATCATTCAAATTCAGACGTCTTAATCGTAGGCCCTATTTGGACATGATTTGAAGTTGAAGTTCTGTTTAGATTTTAGACATGCAATTTAAATTTCTTAAATTGTATTTTTTTTCTCATAAACGTGAAAACCCCATAAGTTGTGAAAATTATCAAAATTTCTTCAATTCTTATACAATCTTAGCAAAAGAGCAAACCATAGTTCATAAACAAAATATCAGTATATCTTAAGGTGCAACATTGATAAATCAATATCTTCATCTTCCTTTTATAAATAAATATTTGATATTACATACTTTCAAATACACACAATTTCATAAAAAATTCATTAGTCAACAATAGTAGCAACTAGCTTTTCATTAATATAATCTTTTCACATGGTACGGAGAATCTCTTCAAGACAAGCATGAGTTTTTTTTTCAAATTTTAAAATGGTGGATCATTTTTTACAAAATTTAAACTTAAGGGAGGTCAAGTTTTACATTTTAAAAAATATGGAACATCAAATCCTGCTCTTTGAAGAATTTGGAATTTGAAATCATCATCCCAAATTGCATGTCCAAACGTCTAGTTAATGAAAACAAATGAGGTCTTAGACAATCACAACTTACAGAAAGCCATAACAAACATCATTTAATTATTGTTGTGTAGAGAATGTAATGCTCATACCTCCTGCATGTCAGTAAGACTCTGCTCATGGATCTTGGTTGAACCAGGGAGATAAACAGAACCACCTCCAAGGCCATTTTGAACACGACATATGGTGAGCAGATTCTGAACCCTCCTAGAAAGTTCTGCTCCAGAACCTTTTAACTGTAAGTTGTGTCTATTTGTCAGGAAGTCTAGACAGCCATAAAGCACGTAATAAGTTAACAGACTAGGCTACTAACCTGTCTCGTGATGGCTGCCAACTTCTCTGCCAATTCAGCTTCTCCTTTCATCAAAGGCAATCGACAACCTTTACCTTCAAGTGCCTCTAGTATTCTCATCACCTGTAGTGCAGGCGAGAATGAACTACAGTCAAATGAGCACAACTGTTGAACCTAATAGTGCAATAACTGGAAGCGAAAACCAGGATGGCAGTGATCCGCGAACACCAATGAAAAGGGCACATCTCATTAAATAGATGATAAGCTAATTTGGTTCAAGCAAATGACAATTACTAATTACACTGAAGGAGCAGGTTTGCAAGTTTTACTAATAGAAAATTAAGATTATAAGGAAGGCCAAATAAAAGTCGCACCCTCAAAAGGCGTCTTTGAAGACCTTGCTCTTTGTGTCTCATTCTTTCAATCCAAGGAAGGGTATCAGCTTGGAAATGCCTTTGCAACTGCATTTATTGAAGGTCAAGCCAATAAGAACAGTGTTAATGCAGACACTAAAAGACACATTTGTGACAATATGTAGGCACACAATTAGAGAGGAGAAAGGAGACTAACCATTTTCACATTGTTCTGCGTCATTTGCAGCCTCTCAGCATCTGAAACTATGACTTCATCTTGAAGCTACACAAATTCAATTGGGAAATATCAATTATCAGGAACCATGCATCCCACCCTAGGGGGCCAAAAATTAAGGGCAAAATAGAAACAAATGAAAGGTCATGAGCAACTCAGATGATTGAAATGTCTTCTCACATATGGGCTTAGCCATGAAAAGCTGAGAACTAGAAAATCCAAATATTAACCGCACTGAAAAAACTTAAATAATCTAACTAGTTAATTATATAACAAATAGAATGTTATATTATGTGGAGAAATGAACAAAATTGAACTAACTGTGTATATTACTTTTGAATAGCTCAGACACTTAATTGAGGAAGGAACTTTTACAGTATTCCAAGTACTCGTTTTGAAGCATTAGAGATTTAAGCTTCTAGGAACAGGATTCAATGTCACACCCTCTCATACTATCAATTCATTTACTTCTCTAGGTATAACACTGGGGACTGAGTGCACTGATTTTTAAGCTGCAACGTAAAGATACACATCAAGACATACTGGTCAAGTTCAGAGTGTACCGATACTACAATGGCTGTAAGTGGTAAGCCAGAGAGCTCAGGCATCAGCAAAGCCGAATTGGACAATTCTAGAAGGATGATTGGCATGCAGAAGGAAATATGGACTTTTTCCCTGACATCCACAATTTAGTTCTTTTTTTTTTGAAACTTGACATCCACAATTTAGTTCTTCAACAACAAAGTACTATAGCTGACTTATGGACTCCTCAAGGGCGGAATTTTGTATTTAGAAGACACCTCAATGACTGGGAAATTCCAAGAATAACAGAATTTTTAGAAGCATTGATCAGCTTAGTGGTCTGGAACAGGGTGGGACAGATTGCAATGGTTGGGAAAAAGTAAAGGGATTTTTAAAGTAGGTGGAGCATACAAGAAGCTGAACCATCGAAATCTGTAGTTACTCAAGTGGCCCTGGAAACATATATGGAAAGCCAAGATCCCCTACAAGGTGTCTTGCTTTGTGTGGTTACTGGCTAAAGAAGCAGTATTGACACAGGAGAATTTAATGAAGAGGGGAATTACACTTTGCTCTAGATGTTTTTTCTGCGGGAAAACTGCAGAACCAGTCGATCATTTGTTCATCCAATGCGAAGTCACTGGCCAGTTGTGGAATTTGTTCCTGAGACTTAAAAACATCTCCTAGTCCATTCCTAAGAGAATTTCAGAAGCTCTATATAGCTGGGAAGAAGCAGGGACACAAGCAAAAAATAGAAGTAACCAGAGAATTGTCCCTGTCACTATTTGGTGGACAATATGGAAAGAGAGGAACCTTAAGAGTTTTTGAGAATAGGGAAAATAGTATGCAACAAGTAAAACTGAATTGCATTTTGACTCTGTGTTTTTGGTGTAATCAAATTTACTCTAATGATATTGTCTCTATCATTGATGTCTTAAGCTCATTATAGGGGATAGGTCGGTATTATTAGAGTTCCTTATGTAAATACGGTTTTCAGTACAACCTATGTACTGTTCTGCAGAAATAGAAACAATTATCATTTTCAAAAAAAAAAACTATAGCTTTATCTATAACAATAACACAACAACAGGAAAAGGGGAGCCCATATTGATTCTTAAATCAATTTAAGAAAAGGAAATTCTCAGTTGCAATTCCTTGGGAACCACACTACAAGCAATAGAGCAGCTTGGTATCCTACAAGCATTTAGAGGAAGAGAGACTTATGAACCATCTGATGGATCCTTCCTACCGGCGATAACCAAGAAGAGAACAGATGGGCCAGCCCCCAAATCACTTGCTATGAGAGGTAGAGAAGCAAAATGAGGATACTATTAAACAGGAAGGTCATTCAAAATAGGATTTCTCCCTGAGGTTATGATACAAGCTTTTTAACAAATTGCAACACTAATTCTTGACCTTGGAAAATTGGTACAAAAAAGCACTTTTGAAGGTATCTTGCTTCTCTCGGTTGGTAGCTAAGGAAGCATATCTCACTCAATCTAATATTCAGAAAAAAGGAATGCAACTTTGTGGCAGATGTCTCCTATGTGAAAAGAACCCTAAAGAGGCATGTCAATTATTTTTATTTATTCATAATTGTTAGAAAAGGCATGTCAACTTTTTTCCACTGCAAGTTCACTAACCAGATTTGGCGCATGTTCATTGCAATTTTTGACATGAAATAGACAATGCCCCCACTCCGTTTAAGAATTTTCGCACAGTTGGGAAAGAGTCGAGCTAGACGAGAAGGCATACGAGATTTGGGACACCACACCTTTGGTCATTTGATGGACAATTTGGACAGAAAGAAGCAGCTTACTTTTTTAACACAAAAGGAGGAATATACATAGCCTTAAACTCAGATGTATTTTCCGCTAGCTTTTTGGTGCCACTTGGCTTATGTAAAAGATGCAGATATCAAGTCAGATATGAACAAGGAGTTGCAGATTATGTCATTTAGACACACAATCTTAGGGCCGTCCATTCCATTTGTAGTTTACCCGTACCAAAAACAGAAGAAAAAAAAAAGGTAGAAGGGAAAAAGGTTACCTCACTCTTGTAGAAGGATGCTTAATTGATAATCCTGGAACTTACTTACAAACATCGAATCGCAGATCAGTTCCGTAACTAACAAACTTTGCCTCACAGATCAGTTCCTTAACTTACAAACTTTGCCTCACAGCAGAGTTCCATATTTTCTATGAAATATTTTAAGCCAATAAGAAATTTGAAACCTATGGCTTGTTTGTTTCGAAAATAGAACACATTTTCAGATTTCTTTCTGCTTCCAGAAATCAGTGCAACCAGCCAAAAGATGTTTCCTCCAGAAAAGTCCTTGTAGACTTTCAAAAAATGCATGTTGGTCCCTCCCTCTAAAAAAATATGGTTTGTTCTTTAATTTTGTCCATTTGACTACTTGTAAATACATTTTTGCTAGAAAATAAACATCTTCAGTCAGATTTAATCTATAAATTTCCACTCATGTGAAAGCATTTAAAATTGTCTTAGGTAAGCTATATCTTCCTACACATGACTGCTTTCCACAATCAATTCTATAAGAATGTTGTTTTCCAGAAATCAATGCCAAAACAAAACCAGTTGTTTAACAATCCAAACATATGCTGGCAAAGATGGGTTGTTCCAAGTGGTATTAAGAGATCCATTCAATAATAGGTAAAGCTTATGGAATAACTATAAACCTAGAACCCTTCAGGGTGGCCCAGTGGTTTGGGCTTGGGACTTCCATGTTGGAGGTCTCAAGTTTGAAACCCCTTGCCAACGAAAGCAAGGGGTTTGCCTTATGGGTCGAGCTCGTCACACCGGGCTTGCCTAGTGCGGGCCACCTCTCCTATGTGGTTTGCGAGCTATTGCATAGGAGCGGGGGTTTTACCCTGTGCGCACCCAAAGGGTAGCGGCTGCGGGTTTCCCTTGTCATCAAAAAAAAAAACTACAAACCTAGAGAAGATTCAAGCAATGGCAGAACATCCTCTACCTAGGATGCATTTGGTGTCCAGGAAAGTGTTTCTGTAATTTCCAGTTAGTTAGGGTATAAAAGTATGTGAAAATGGTAATTGCAAAAGCTGTAAGATACAAATACAACAAAACAAACCCAGTGAAATCCCAATATTTGCTGACAAATGTACAACTAAACAAACAAGGAAATCCTATACACGAATGCTTATTGAGGTGGATGTCACCAAGCCAATCCCTACAGAGATTACAGTCATGTATGCACATGGTCAATCATTCCAACAAGTGATTGTGTTTGACTAGAAGCCTGAGTATTGTGAAGGTTGTATGATGGTGGGACATAACTATCACAAGGATAAGCCCAAGCAAGTTGGCCAACGAAGGCCAAAACAAACTCATCCACCAGCCAACAGAAACAACCAAAACTGATTCCTACTTGGCTACCCAGAGAAACAAATGTTCAGAACCATCCAAGGCCACAAGAAAATCCATCAACCTCATTGCAGCAAGGTGATGGGCATACCAAATCCAAAGAGGCAATACAGGAGAATGAGGTGTTTACACCAGTGATTGATAGAAGGAAGCAGGCAGACAAGGTCAACACTACTTTGCCTGATAGTAGTGGCCTAAAGAGCTATGCTCTAACTATATAACTACCCACAAAGAATGGTCTTGAACCCTTGCAACCTATAGCAGATGTGATGGCAAACCCTCCACCTCCTGATATAGGAGGAGGCACATCCACGAATATTTAAATGTCTTGGCTAGTGTGGAATGTAAGGGGTACTAATAAAAGGTATAAGCAAAAGGAATTGAGTAGGTATATAAAGGACAATCATATAAAGCTAGTAGGCTCTATAGAAACTAGAGTTGAGATGAATTACGCAGAGTCTATAGTTCAAAGAATAACTCCTGTCTGGAACATGATACATAATTATACCAATGTTACGAATGGAAGAATCTGGATAGTATGGGATGAGAATGTTTATCAAGTTGAAGATCTTACACAAGGTGCCCAATATCTTCATTGTGCAGTGCTTAGTAGAGACAAGAAGATTGACCGTTGTATGACTGTGGTGCATGGCTTTAACACTATAGAACAGAGGAGAACTTTATGGAGTGAACTGAGGAATCTGACAACTCAATGCAATAAACCTTGGCTTGTATGGGGAGACTTCAACGCTCTTCTACAAAGTCAAGATAGATTTTATGGTGCCCCAGTAACAAGGGCTGAAACCAGGGACTTTGTTGAATGTGTTCAAGATCTATTATTAAATGAGGTGATGTGGAAAGGAGAATTTTATTCATGGTCGAACAAACAACTTGGATCAGCCAAAATATTTAGTAGACTGGACAGGGCAATGGGGAATGATGAATGGATGCTACAGTATGGCCAACTTGTGCTGGACTACAGATTGCCACACATTTCAGATCACACACCTATCGTCCTGGAGATGAAAATGACTACACTCGACATTAAGGTTCCATTCAGTCGGTTCTTTAATGTGTGGACACAACATGAGACATTTCTTCCAATCGTGCAAAGAAGCTGGACTGGTAGGTTTCCAAGGTTTGGCAAAAGTTGAAGGAGTTGAAACCTCATCTTACCCAGTTGAACAATACAAATTACAAAGGAGTTACGGAGAAGATCCATCACCTCAAGAATACATTACAATTCACACAGCTGAAACTCTCTTCACAGTATACTGATGTTATAGCACTGGAAGAAAAGGATCTTTTGATCCAACTAGAGAAATGGAGCAATATAGAGGAGAGCATCAAACAAAAAAAATCCAGAGCTATGTGGATTAAATTGGGAGACTCAAATACTAAGTATTTTACAGCAATGAAGAAAGAAGACCCAAGAAATAGATTGTCGGGCTTACTTCAGGAAATGGAGAAAAAAATGTGGATCCGGATGCAATTCAAAATGAGATTATAACATTTTACAAGTCTTCAATGGGAACTGCTCTATTAAGCACAACTGCAGTCAGTAAGAGTATTATGAAGCAGGGGGCAACACTGAATCACTCTCAAGTCTCAACAAATGGCCTCGTGTATAGAGGTTACTAAGATGAAAGTTAATGATGTACTATGTTCTATTGGTAATGATAAGGCTCCAGGAGTTGATGGCCTGGCCAGTGATCAAACAGGATGTTTATGCAGCAGTTAAAGAGTTCTTTCTTACTGTAAAGCTACACAAATAAGTGAATTGTACTGTAGTTACACTGTTGCCCAAAGTTCCCAATACCTCCAATATAAGGGAGTATAGGCCCATAGCATGTTGTACAGTCCTATACAAACTCATAGCAAGAGTGTTGGCAAATAGAATCCACCAGGTGATAGCAACTGTGATCTCAGAAACGCAGGCTGGATTTATACTAGGGAGAAAAGTGGCAGATAACATTATTCTTGTACATGATCTAGTCAAGGCCTATAACAGGAAGAATATCTCACCCAGATGTATGATAAAGGTAGATATCCAAATAGCTTATGATACTGTTGATTGGAAATACATAGAACAAATAATGTCAACATTGGGATTTCCTCTCAAATTCATAGGTTGGGTGATGCAATGTGTAACTTGTCTCTTATTCTTTCGTGATTAATGAGGAACTAACAAAACCTTTTGAGGCAGCTCGAGGACTACAGCAAGGGGATCCAATGTCCCCCTTTTTGTTTGCTATGGTCATGGAATATCTTAGTAGGAACCTAAATGACTTATCCAATCACAAGATATTCAAATACCACCCTATGTGCAATAGGCTCAAGATCACACATTTAAGCTTTGCAGATGACCTCCTCATGTTTGCAAGAGGTGACAAAATATCAGTTCAACTACTCTACGACAAGTTCACTGTGTTCACAGTAGCTTTCGGATTGAAAGCTAACTTGTCTAAAAGTACTATATATTTTGGAGAAGTATCCGGTACTATAATGTCTCAAATCCAACAAACTCTAGAATACAGTCACGGAGCCTTACTTTTTCGATATCTTGGTATACCTTTGTCCACCAAGAAACTCAATCTTATCCAGTGGCAGCCATTGATTGATCACATAGTAGCAAAAATATCTTCCTGGAAAGCTAAAAAAACTATCCTATGCAGGGAGAGTCCAGCTTGTTAAGACAGTTATTTTTGGGATTCAAGCATACTGGGCACAACTTTTTGTGATACCAACGAAGGTGATGAAAGCAATCCAAGCCTACTGTAGGAGTTTTATATGGTCAGGAGTCAACAGCATAACTAACAAGGCCCTAGTCTCTAGGGAGAAGATGTGTACACCAAAGGTGGCTAGAGGATTAAACTTGGTGAACTTAAGGGTATGGAACAAAGCAGCAATTCTAAAGATGTGTTGGGATATAGAGAAGAAGCAGGATAGACTTTGGATCAAGTGGATACACAGTTATTACATCAATGGCTAAAATATGGAAGCTCTCAGGTTCCTGCTCAAGCTTGTTGGATGGTTAAAAAAGTTTTTGGAGCAAAGGATCACCTACATGTACTGCATCATGCTATTGATGCAAGATAAGCAAGTTAAGACAAGCCTATAATCAAATGCTAGGTAATTGTCCAAAGGTTGATTGGAGAGGTCTCATATGTCGCAACTTAGCAAGACCTAAAGCCATTTTTATCTTATGGCTGCAAATCCAGAACACTCCTACAACAGATAGGTTGCTGAAATGGAGAATGCAAGTAGATCCTAAATGTGTTATGTGTAAGAAGGAAGATGAAAAAGAGATCACTTATTTTTTGAGTGTGCATTTGCCAACTCCTTATGGAGGAGATTACTCCAATGGACAACTATCAGTCAACCTACAAGCACTACTTGGAATGCAATGCAGCAGCGGATCATCCAGAAGACCAAAGGGAAAAGCCACCAAGCCCAACTACTACAACTAGTATACACAGAATTTATCCATGTCATCTAGAAGGAGAGGAACAATAGAGTTTTTGAGAAGACAGAGACTAAAATAGAGGATATTGCTTGTAGAATAGCTTGGGTTTGTTGTGTTAGAGCTACTGTCCGAGCCAGGCTTTTATTTAATAGATAGATGTAGCTTTTAATTCTCCAAGTTTGTAAGCAGACTGCAGATATTGAGATAACCAGTTGATGAGTAGACTGGTTTAGCTTTGTAATTATCTACTTTGATGATTAATAAAATCCTAATTACCAAAATAAAATTAAAAAAATCCCACTAAGTGGGGTCTAGGAAGGGTAGAGTGTAGCAGACCATATCACTCCTCTCCGGGGTAGAGAAGCTGTTTCCGAAAGACGCTCAAGCAAATCATAGCCAAAAAAAAAAAAGCAAATCAAAGCAATAATTAAAACAAAAAAAGCATGATATCAAATAAGAGTTGGGATTTATAAAAGAAATCGACTTCCGTGCATGACAGCGTGAGGGGAGGAAGTTACTTTTCCCATTATGGTGAAAATAATTTTTCTTAAGAAAAACATTTTCCAGATTTTGCAGTACTAGAATACTGGAAACATTCTCCTTAAGGAATACATTTCCCTCCAAATCGCTTTCTATCATACCAAAGACATTCCTAAGTGATTAATTTCAAGGTACCTTGAGCCGTTGGGAAAGATCCTTGAAGCCGTGAACAAGTTGAGGCCACAGGCGCTCACGGTCAGTACTCTCCATGCCTTCAAGTTTGCCCATTGCCTCTGCCCACATTATCTGGCAATGCAAACTAATTCATCGCATTTACATAATACTCTCAGCAAGAAACAAGCAATGATACCAGGATGCCTACACTGAAATGAAAAATTTAAACATATCAAACTCACATCAGATACCCCTGCAGGTTTCGTCCTATATTGAGGCTCCGTCACACTGGACAAAAGATGCTGCAAAACAACCATAAGTGCAAATAAATGAGAAGAATATAAGCGCCTCTATACACATCCAAAAGATGGAAGCCCTCCAACCATAATCTATTAACAACTGACATATCATAACAAAAACCAAGTTCATAAATATCTTCACAATGCTAGTGAATGGCTCGAATAAAATAGATAAGCAATTCAGTGACTGCTTCACAAGTGACAACATACTATTGTGTTATCTTAGATTTTTCATTTGATTCACTCACCTCTTCAATATAACCTAGCCTAGTAGGAAAAGAGATCAAACCTTGAAAGCATATTTAGGGTTACCAGGCTCCTCCTTGTACGCATCAACAATTGCCTGAAACAGATGTGCACAGACAACTATAAGTAAACGAGTTCAAGTTGTAGTAGTCACTCCATAAATAAGGATTGATTGATCACCTGAATAAAATGGTAAGTAACCTGCTATCCAAAGGAAAGACATTCTAACTAAACGAGCATTTATTTTAAGAAGAAGACCCGGACTACCAACCCTTGGATAGCCACAGTTAAGGACAGCTCCTTGGTGGTGGCTTCACTATTCTTTCAAAAAAAATTATTCCCAGGTCTTCCTTATTATCATGATTGAAATATTTTTTAAGACGATTTGAAGAAAAGGTCTAGTTGCCTATTTTTATATCTAAAATCAGGAGTTTAAGAGCTTCAGATAATATTTTAATTTCTAGTGTCTGTGTTTCTTGCTTATTTGAAACCATATGAGGCTTTCTTCAATCAGCAGGGGAAGCCTGACGTGGCTTGATTAACTACTAAAAGTGCTTTACACTGTTAGTAATTGTTCAATCCAACTAAGCTCCCTTCATCAGATATTTGTGTTATTCATATACGTAAATTAAATTAAAACACACTGTATATTCTATATTATTAAAATACTTAAAACAAGAAAAGTTTCTGTAAGAATGGTTTGAATATTCCCGCCGTCTGGGGTCTATTATCTCCTTTTATATATTTTTTTCAAATGAAACATCTTCCCAAAAAAAAACCCAACCGCACCCAGTCAGGTCAGGTACCCATGGCTTGATGAAATATATTGTTGTTGTGCACATAAAGAGATATACTTAGGATTGTGATGTGCACAAAGATTTGAGAGTAAAGAAATTACTTGTATATCCCTATCAGCGAGAGAAAAGGGGAGTGGAGCCACGGGAGCCATCTGAGTAGTCAACTGAGCATTTGCAAATGGAAAGGAAGTACCAAATGGACTGGATTGGGCCTGTGTAGCAGTACTCAAGGGTGTGGAAAAGCTGAAAGGGGACGAACTCTGAGGTGTTTGAAATAAGGAAGTTTGTTGCTGTTGCTGTTGCTGTTGCTGTGGCTGTGACTGCTGTGAAAATGGTGTTGAAAATAGTGCCGATCCAAAACCATTGCCAAATGATGAAGTTGACGGCGTGCCGAATGCTGGGGTTGACGAAGGTGTGCCGAATGCTGGGGTTGACGAAGGTGTGCCGAATGATGGAGTACCGAAGGCGGAGGAGGGCTGAGCTCCGAACATTGTTGCAGTGATGGAGATGGTGAGAAAGGACAAACCCTAGGTTAGCTTAGGGAGTAACTAAGAATTTCAACGCATTCGCCGCCATTTTCTTTTGGAATTGGGATTCTTTCTTAGGCCTCAATAATTAATTAAGATGTTTGTTTCTAGATATGAAAGACTGAATAATTAAAATTGTTTATTTTTATAATTATATGATTAAATAACATTTTATTTTATTTCTAAATTATTAATGAACATAATAAAAAAGATGAGAAATGTCTTTAATATTGATGATGTTAAAACTTTGTCATTATTCTAACTCTTGAGAAGCCATAATATATAAATATGATCCTTAACTTGGCATCATCTGATAATTATGACCTTTAACTTTGAGTATGCACAAATAGGCACTTAAACTTGTATAAAATTGAACAAATAAACATATTCATCCTACATGCCACCCTACGAGGCAATTTTGTGTCCAACGTGCATTATGTCATGTAGAACACGTGTGTCTACTTGTTTAATGTTATACACTCGTCTAAGTATCTACTTGTGCACCACTCAAAGTTGGAGGGCATACTTGTCCGCTAACGCCAAGTTAAGGGTCATGTTTATGTATTATGCCTTCAGAATCCACCATGAAGATTTAGATTTCACTAAATTATACGGTATAAACTCAAATTTCATATCACTATATAAACTCAAATTTCAAAGATAAAAAGAAGAAATTGATTCAATTTTAAATTTGATTGTTTTCTCAATTCCAAGAAAGCATTTAATCGCCTACACTCATTAACAGATCCGTAATTTGATAAAAGATCAACACTGTCAAAATGATAGTGGGTGGATTTTTCAAATCTTATTCATGGGTATTTTTCATGTGTTGATCTTTGATTCATTTTTATTTGATGTGATTTTTTTGTCATAGATTTTAAGTATATTTTCTTTGGCAAATGGAGAAGTGATGATTGAAAAGAAACATGGTCAATAGTAGAGATTGTATCATGCTTTCCATGTTTTAGAGGTTGAATGGTAATTTATTGATTTCACTAGTCCAAATATAGAAAATGGGTGATTTGACTTCTACGAAAAAATAAAAGTTGGAGAAAGATAACTTGAAGGGACAAGTTAAGAAATTCTTAACAATAGATAATTTGGATTTGTATGGGGAAGAAAAAGTTTGAGAAGAAGAGAAGTTTTAATGAAGAATTTAATATTAAAAATGAAAAAGAAAGAAGAGGGTCTATGAAGATAGCAAATGGACTATATCAAACTCGCATGCCCAGTAACCCATGTATGGTATTTAAAACGTCTTCATAGTTATATTGTGAATCTTTTAGATAAACCTCTTAAATGATATCCAAACTATGCTGAGGGTCTGAGTGAATCAAATGTGAATCAGATATATTAAGTGATTAGATCTTTAAAAAAACAAATGCACTTAATAGACTGAGATCTAAACCATTCAAATTCCGACTTTCATTAAGTGCAAACAAATGATGTCTTACTATTATTTCTAGTAGATAACTTGATTCGTTTTGCGCATTAATTCATGACCTCATTATTATTATGATTGAGCATTTCTAATATTCGAATATTAGAAAATTTGTATTGTCACATACATTAAGAACTTGAAAGATTGTAAAATTATTACTCTTTAATTAATTTTATTTTCTACATATTTTCAACTAGTAAAACTATCCGCGCCTCGCGCGGGAATTTAATATCACGAAAATTATAAAATAATACTTAAAATCTATCAGTCATTAAAACATAAACACAATACTATTTTACATACAAGATTATATAGTAATGAACATTAATAATGTAAAAGAAAATGATAATTGTAACATCTTATCATTTATCTTTCAATCAATCATCTTTAATTTGATTTTATAATTTATTCTTGAACCCATGTCAAAAGTTTATTAATTCTTGTCTTCTTTTCCTTGTCACTTCGCACATCAAGGTGCGATAAAGTTTTTAAGGTCTTTATGTCCTTGCAATGGCATGCCAAATTTGAATTTGTCTACAAGAAATGATAGTATAGATCTTTAAGGAAATTTGTTTATTGTACCTTCAACAATTTTAATAGAGAAAACTTGTGTGAATACTCAATTAACGTGTGTTATTTAATCTGTACTAACAAATACTTATAACAATAACTTTGCAGAAACATAAATAACAAAGTTTGAAACATGTACTCAAAAACCGCAATTAATAACATAAGCATAAATTAATGACTGGAAAAAAACATACCAAGATTTGTAACAATAAAATGAAACATAAAGGAAAAAATCGAGCTCACTGAATGCACAGTGTCTCCTTAAGAAAATTATTCTCCTCTAGTACCCGAAATTTAAAGGAATAAATCCTCACAGGACAGAACGATTCTATTCACCAGTGTATTGATACAAAAACAATGGTGTTCGTGAGCCACTCAATAGAAGCAAAGTATAAGAATATTTAATTGTGCAGAAGAAATATAATAAGTTTAGAATTTCTGTTATTTTAAAATGAGAGGAAATCCCTCTATTTATAGACAACAAAGAGTAGCGTGAACAAATGTTTATTGTGCCTTATCGGAAAGGTCACAACTCTTCGGAAAGGGCACAACCTTTCATAAAAGTCACAACTCTTCAAGAAAGGGGAAGACTAGTTTTGGAAATAAATAAATTAAGAGCAACTTTCACATATAACTAGCAAACATAAAAATCACATTTGTATGTTATAGCTATAGTTTGCATAATTGCTCTCCATAACAAATTTTATGTTTGCTATGGAGCTTTTGATTTGTATAATTCGCTAGATACATCCAATTTTATACAAATTGTTTAGTTTTGTATAAATTCATTTATACATTGTAATTTGTATAATAAGATCTGTATTTGTATAATTATAAGTGTATAGGACGAAAATATATGTATTTGTATTTGTATATACACTTTTCTCTCGCTTTATACAAACACAAACACATTTTATACATTTTATACCGAAGTGTATAAAATGGCTAATTGTATACCGAAAATGGCTATTTGTATACCGAATCAGATGGCAAAAAAATGGGATGTTTGCTGCGAATTACAAATAAAATAAACTATGGCTATAACATTTAATTTGAATTAATAGTTTGCTATTTCATACAATTTTCCCATAGATTAAAAGGGAATCCTAGTTTGTGGTAGCACCACATAGGCAACCCTAGGGCTCTCTTTTCATATATATATATAATATTTTTTCTTTGATATAATTGGCTTCTCAATATTGAATGATTTTTCCATAAATTAGTCAATTATCACTTTCTTTATTGTTTGGTATATGTTCATGCAAAACAGTGTTTTCAAAAACATTTTTTGGGGCGAGTCTTGGGGCTAGACGTATCAAAAATGCTCTGGGCGCAAATTGAAGACGTAGATTCATAGGACGTAAGTCCTAGATTTGGGGAGTAAGCCTCAAGCGTAAAAACGTAAGCCTTGGGAGTTGTTTTTTTTTTTTTTTTTTTAAAACCTTTTTTCCTTTAAATCATAGTATTTTTTATTACTGGTGTAATGATATTTCTCAAATAGTAATGGTAATACTTTTGTTTCTTCATTATTGGTTATTAATACCTTCCTCAAATAAAAACCATAATGTTATAAATCCATTGAATTGTGCATTGTCCATTTGATTTATTCAAGAATTAATCGAATTCATATATGTATACTTCCAAGGTGATAAAAACTTTTTTGGATAACTATGTATCTACTAGTTTGGTGACCTTCGGGAGTGATATCTCAACACTAAAAATAGAGATATCATTCACCATTTGGAAGACACTTGAATAGAAGAAAAAGTTTTCTCCTTCATCTAAATATGTTGTCTTCTTCTCTTTATAGTTATATCATTTCGAGCTTGATTTTATAATACGTTATCAACATGAATATGCTCTAAAATGGTAGTACTTCTCAAAAGAGTTGTAACTGAAACACTTGTGAGCAGGAACAAGTTCTATATATTTTTTCTTGTTACATATTTATATTTTCAAAAGTTCCTCTTATACTAATAATTTATTTTAGTATATATGTGTTATACGAAGAGGTAGTGAAAGTGAGTTCGACAAGGAGTAGAGTCCATACAGGAGTCTTGTATAATAGCTATAGGAGTCCTATGTTTAGTATAATACAAATAACTTTCTCGTCTATAAATATGAATATCCAGCTGTGTATATGCAAGAATAATAATACAATATTCAACCTTCTTTCTTGAGCCTACGTTTGCTAAAATTCTTCATGGTATCAGAGCGTTAGTTTTTAATTCAAAATTAATATGTATCCTACACCCCGTATCACACACTAATAGCAAGTTCATTATCTTCTAGCCTCTCTCTCACCGGCCTCCCTACATCAACTCATAGCCATATGTCCTATAAATTAAAACCTTCAACCTACCTAGTATGGAAAAATTCAAATTACACAATTGACGCAGACTTTGAAAGTTGGCGAGATTATTGTAAAGGATCCACCATCATCAGTTGTAGCAAACGAAAGGGACGAAGAGATAACAAATTCTAAGTCCCTTGAATGGGAAGAAAGGGATGTCTTAGTTCGAAGTTGGCTCACCAGAACCATGACCGAGGAGTCCATGTTCCTCATCATTGGATGCACATCAGCCAAACAAATTTGGCAAAGTCTTGAGGACAATTACCTACAAGCTAAAGAGAAAGAGAAGAATTGGACGCAAATGAACTTGTGTTTATTGATTATTGTATTGGCCTTTTATAAAGCTAGTGTATCACATACAAGGCTGAGAATAAAATAACAACATAGAGAAACCTACGTAATTACACTTCTAAATATAAAAAGGTTGATAAGCAAAATAAAAAGAGTCCTATCAGTGAGAAGAGTCCTATAGGTAACAAGAGTCTTAGATGCTAGCCGTTATTACGCCCTTGCAAGTTGGCATCGAGGTTTACTACACCCAACTTGGAGAAATGGCTACCAAAAAGTGCACGCAGAAGAGGCTTTGTAAGAAGATCTGCAACTTGATCAGTAGCATGTAAATGAGCAACTTCAAGTTTTTGCGCTCAACCTGCTCACAGACAAAATGGAAGTCGATGGCCACGTGATTCATGCGGCTATGGGAAACAGGATTCGCATACATATAAGTGTTGTTGATGTTGTCACAAAGAACTCTAGGAACAACAACAGAGGAAACTGAAGTTCTTGAAGAAAATGGGTGAGCTAGTTAGTTTCAGAAACAGTAGCAACAACTGCCCGATATTCTGCCTTTGTAGAAGAACGAGAAACTGAACGCTGCTTCTTTGAAAACTATGAAATAGGGGAACTACCAAGATAGATAACATAACCAGTTGTCGATGTGCGATCATGAGGATCCCCTGTCCAGTCTGAGTTAGAGTACGCGAGCAACCTACGATTAGTTTCATTGGCAATGAGTACACCAAAAGAGGTAGTTGAACCGAGATAGCAGAGAAGTCGTTTAAGAGCAACCCAATGAGACATAAATGGTTGATGCATAGCTTGGGACAACTTGCTAACATTAAAAGCTATGTCCAGATGCGTGAATGAAAGGTAATGAAGCTTGCCAATAATGCGCCGATATAAGGAACCATCAACTAGATGATCATCAGGCGATGGATCAAAAACTATAGTAGATGTCATAGGTGTGGCAACACCTTTGCAGTTATCCATATCTACCTCATGTAGGAGATCCATAATGTACTTCTCTTGAGAGAGCAGAAGACCAACAGAAGAACGAATCACCTCAATACTAAGAAAGTAATGAAGAGGTCCTAAGTCCTTCAGTGAAAAACACTGAGAAAGAGCCTCAATGATATAATGAACACCTCGTTGGTGATTACCAGTCACTAAGATATCGTCCACATAAACTAAAATATACACAGTAAGCCCAACTTTATGCATAATGAAGAGTGAGGAATCAAAATGAGACTTAACAAAACCCGAAGTAAGGAGATAATTTTTGAGTTCGGTGTACCAAGCACTAGGAGTCTGTTTGAGGCAATAAATTGCCTTCTGAAGACGACATACATCGGTAGGATTCTCGGAGTTTTCAAATCCCGATGGCTGTCGCGTAAACTTCTTCAGTTAGACGACACTGCAAGAAGGCACTGTTAACATCCAACTGATAGACATGCCAATCAAGTTGAGTGGCGATAGTTAGAACGAGACGGATAGTAGCAGGCTTGACTACTGGACTGAAAGTGGAATGATAATCAAGTTCGGGGCGCTTGTAAATCTCTTGGCAACTAAACGAGCCTTGTACCTATCAACAAAACCATCAGGTTTATGTTTAACTCAGAACAACCACTTACAATCCACCACGTTTTTGAAAGAGTCACATGGAACCAAATCCTAAGTATGGTTGCGGGCAAGAGCATCCAATTCGGCTTGCATTGTTGAATTCCATTGGGGAATTGGCTTGGCTTGCTTATGAGTTATGGGGATTCTTGGAAACAATGTAGTGGTTGTGATAAACTGACGAGGTTTAAGGCTATGAGTCTGTGATCTAGTAGTCATTGGTTGTACTTTGGTGGCTGGCTGGTTTAGCCGGGTTTGGGTTAGTGGGTCAGGTTGACTAAGAGTTGATGCTGGTTGAGACGGGCAGGAAGTCATATGTGGCTGATTTTGTGTCGAAGCAGATGGATTGTGAGGAGGACATGGAGTTTGGCTAGGAATGGGTGGTCTTTCTCATCTATGATATGTGATAAGTGGTCGTGAGGGCAATGGTTGAGGTGATGCAAAAGAGTTAGTTTTATGTTTGTGTGGAAAATATGAAGAAGTGGAAGTTGAGACAGGAGGAGTATTACCTGATTGTGTAGAGACACCATCTGGAGTGGAGGAAATAGCTTGCAAGCGTTGAGTGACCGTGGGCAACGTAGTTACTGGTGGGGGAAGTTGATAAGAGGAATGCAAAATTGAATTAGATTCCTTTTTGGATTGTTGTTCAATGGAAATGTTATCCCAAGAAACATTAACTTTATTACAGAACCTGGAAAAAATATTTTGAAAAGGAAAATTTTCTTCCAAAAACATTACATCCCTAGATAAATATAATTTGGAGTTAACTGGATCAAAACACTGATGGTTATAATATTTGTTAGAAAATCCTAAATAAACACATGGGGTAGATCAAGGTTCCAATTTATTTATGGAATACGATTTAAGCCATGGATTGCATAAGCAGCCGAAAACTTTGATGGAATCATATTTAGGCACAACCTGAAATAGGATTTCAAAAGGTGATTTATTTTGTAGATTGGGAGTAGTCATCCTATTGATCAAATAAACAACTTGATGACATGCATAACTCCAAAACGTTGAAGGTAAGGATGCTTGGTGTAGTAAGGTGCGGGCTTTCTCGATGACATGCCGATGTCGACGTTCAACTAAGGCTACCATTTGTGGCGTGTATGGGGGGACACTTAGTGTTCAATGCCATGTGTTTTTAGATAGGAATCTAACTTTTGAAACTCACCACCACCATCAGTATAAAAGGATAAATTTTTTGTGCTAAAGTGTTTTTCAAGCATGGGATGTAAAGTTTGGAAGATTTCTAGAACTTCAGTTTTAGCTTTTAGTGTGAACAAACACATATATCTTGAATATTGATCGACAAATAAAACATAGTATCGATTTTTGTCAATCGATAAAACTAGAGACGGCCCCCACAAATCACTGTAAAGTAAATTTAATGGATTGACACTGTGCAAAGAACTTTTAAGAAAAGGCATCATGTGGCTTTTATCAGAATAAAATGAATGACAAACAACACTATTTTTTGAACCAACTACTGGAATAGAAAAATCTTGCAAAAACTTTAGAACTTGACGATTAGGATGGCCTAATCGTTGATGCCACACGTAGTAAGGAACAACAATGTTGCATTGTGGCGGACCATCAACATCCCCCGGTGGACACTCATACAACCCATTTTTACTACATCCGCGAGCCAATGGCGACCCCGTAGTCAAATCCTTCACAAGGTAAGAAAAAGGAAAAAATTCCATAGATGAGTTATTATCTTGACAAAATTTAGAGACATATATTAGATTATTTGTAATAGTTGGAGAGAAAAGGACTTGTTGAAGCTGGAATTGGTGATTTGATGCATTAAAGTTCACATTACCAGTATGAGAGATTGGACTGTTATTACCATTACCTATGACGATCTCCTCCGAATCGTGGTAGTCTTGCGTAGTAGTTAGACTTTGTGTGTTTGAGGCAATATGGTGGGTGGCACCACTATCAACAATCCATGGAGCTGACTGGTTCTGGAGGTGTGCAGCATAATTAGCACGCACTTGAAGATGATTGTGAGAGCGTGTTCGGCAGACACGAGTAGTATGACCTCTACCATCATAGAGTTGGCAGTAGAGGTTGTTGTTGGTTGTTGCGCCGAGGTTGCTGATTGTTACGCCAAGATTGATTACGATTTTGCTGATGTTGTTCATTGGATCGTTGATTACTGTTCTGGTTATTGTTGGAGCCCTGACGGGTAGGAGCGGCAACAGTCCCTTGAGCAAAGTTGGCAGTAATGGGAACAAAGGTTATCTTTTTGACTTCCTCATACTGAAGGAAAAGCTCCTGGTCAATGAGCTTTTCATATAGTTCTTCATAGGGGATCGCTGAATCTCGAGCGCGGATAACGGCTAAGATTTCTTGAAATTCAGACCCAAGACCAGTGAGAATCTTGAAAACCAATTTTTCATTGGAGACGGGGGAGCCAGCAATGGCAAGTTCATCACAGAGAAAGCAAACTTGATGGAGATAGTCTGCAACAAGAAAAGAGTCTTTGGAGAGACGGGCTAGACGATCTCTAAGACTAAAGATACAAGTTTGAGATTTATTTGCATTAGTAGCATGCAAGGCATCCCATGCGACTTTGGCATTTGGAGCAGAAGCGACTGTACTGCCAATGGTCGCATCCACAGTTGCCAAGATAGCATTTTGTATAAGCTGATCTTGTTGAAACAAGGAAACATAGGCAAGATTGGATACTTCGAGATTGTTTTCAGAGATAGTTTTTGAAGGGATTGGGATCGATCCATCAAGATGACCAAAGAGGTTGTGTCCACGCATAAGCATGGACACCTGAGCCTTCCATAACGAAAAATTATGGCTACTAGCAAGTTTGATGGGGTTGAGTAACCGGATTGAACTGGACAACAGTTTTTGAACTGGAGATGTTGTCGGCATTGACGACACTTGTATTTGGGGCCATTTTCGGCTGGAGGCGTGTGGGCTAGGAGGGAAAAAAGGATCAAGCTTGTTAAAACAATAGAACTCTGAATACCATAAAGAGAAAGAGAAGAACTGGACGCAGATGAACTTGTGTTTATTGATTATTGTATTGGCCTTTTATATAGCCAATGTATTACATACAAGGCCGAGGATAAAATAATAACTTAGAGAAACCTACGTAATTACACTTCTAAATATAAAAAGATTGATAAGCAAAATAAAAAGAGTTCTATAGTGAGAAGATTCCTATAGGTAACAAGAGTCTTAGATGCTAGCCGTTATTACAAGCTAGCAAAGACGAAAAGTTCAACTAAAACAACAAATTCAAAGTGTTAAGATGAGTTCAAAAAACATGGATGAATATGTGAAAGAATTTAAAGGAATTTGTTATAGCCTCACATCCATACACAAAATCTTAGATGAAGATACCAAAGTTATAAACTTTGCGAAGGGTCTTGGAAACAAATACAAGACTTTGAGGACCGTCATGTTGAGTAGGCCTCCATATCCAACTTTTCCTTAGTTTGTTAACGCACTGAGAGGATTCGACATGCGAGAAGAAGATAGTGAAACCGATAATGTCGAAAGCCCAAAAATCCTAAGGAAGTTTTGGTAGAGGTCGAGGATATAATCCTTATAGAGGACGAGGACAAGGTCGAGAAAGAGGTCATCAAGGACCTAAGCCCAATAACTACACAACTGGGAGACAATCTGGTTTTACTACAAATAATTAAAAGAGCACTCCACCACAAGCAAACACATGCCAAATTTGTGGACGAAACAATCACACAACTGTCACTTGCTTCTATATGTGGGACTATTTTTATCAATCCCAACAAGAAATACCACAAGGTTTTTCAGCCTTAACTATCAATGAGCCATTTGACAACAATTTGTATATGGATTCTGGAGCAACTCATCATATGTTAAGACAACATGTACTTTAAAATACCCTACTTTATTCAAAGGCACATATTCTATTATGGTAGGTGATGGGAAACGACTTAAAATTACTTATATTGGGAATAATAAATAGGTACATGTTTGCGATTGAAGAATGTTCTAGTTGTACCGAAATTAAAGAAAATTTGGTTGTTTGTAAGTAAACTTGCAAGTGAACATGAATGTCTTTTGGAATTTTCTGACTCTGAGTTTGTTGTTAAGGACAAGAAAACAAGGAGTACACTGGCAAAGGGGAGTAAAAAAAGGAGAACTGTATGCTTTGGATCCCAGCTGTGTAGATGAAAAAGTGCATCAAGCTTTAGTTGTTGTACGTTCGAATAAAACATCTGATGAATTCTGACATCAATGATTAGGACACCCTAATTTTAGGACTATGTAGTTTTTACATTCTAATAGATTAGTTAGAATTAGTAGTTGGAATAAAAACTTTTCTATTTGCATTGCGTGTCAAATGGGAAAAAGTTGTAAGCAACCTTTTGAGAATTCAAATAAAGTTGAGGTTGAACCTCTTGTCAAAATTCATTGGGATTTATGGGGTCCTTTAACTGTCACTTCTCCTCAAGGTATCAAATACTACGTGATTTTTGTAGATGATCACACAAAATACACTTGGTTATATTGAAAAGAAAGTCAAATTTTTTCTCCACCTTTGTTAACTTTCAACGATTGGTAGAAAATCAATTTGATAGGAAAATAAATGTATTCCAAAGTGATGGAGGTGGAGAGTTTAGTAGTAAGAAGTTTATCGATCTTCTTACTCAATGTGGAATTCAAAGACATGTATCATGTCCACACACACCTGAGCAAAATGGAATTGCCGAAAGAAAACACAAACACTTAGTTGAGACATGTTTAACCCTATTGTTCAATGCTAGTATCTCTTTGCACTTATGGGTTGAAGCGTTTATGACAACAACATATCTTATCAACAAACTCCTTATGCTGGTCTTGAAAATGTAGTCTCCTATTCAGAAGCTACACAAAAAAAAACAGATTACACTGGTTTGAAGATCTTTGGTTGTAGGTGCTTTCCACATCTGAAGGGATACAACAAAAATAAATTTCAGCCCAAGAATTTTCCCTGTGTATTTATTGGATATAGTTCTCTACATAAGGGCTTTAGATGCTATCATCTGCAAACGAAAAGAGTTTATATATCATGACATGTAGTATTTGATAAAACATGTCTACCCTTCTCTTGTAATTCTACACAGGATGTGGCCAACAACTATTACACTTTGTGCACTTACAAAGACTTCATAATTGAACCGAAGGGCACTTCAGGAGACTAGGAAGGACATAAAAATACAAATTGATAAAATACAAGTTGTGCCTACTCCAAAAGCTACTCAAGACGCTATTGTTGATGAAGATTATCAGAACATAATAGAGCCTCTCTCATCTGGTGAACCAAATGCCACCACTGTCGACATTTCCTAGACGAGGTCCCCGACAACAAACTCACATACTGAAATGCTACAGTCTCCAAAAATCAGCTCTTCAACTGCAATTCCAGAAAATAGTCCACAAGTCTCATCGTCTGCATGTCCGCCTCTTGGTGAGTCCGAAGGTATTAACTTATGTGTTGATCTCAGTGGCTACCAGTGTCCTCCAACTATATCACCACCCTCTCCAGATAACACACATCACATGGTGACAAGGACAAAATCAAAAGCCATGTTACAACCACCAAAATTTCTAACACTTTTGGCTACCACCTCTTCTCCTAACAGAGAACCCAAGAACCTAAAGGAAGCTTTATCTCAACATCATTGGCTGCAAGTTATGAGAGAAGATATGCATGCCCTATATCATAATAACACCCGGAGACTTGTACATGAGTACATCGGGAACCTCAAATGAATATAGTTGGATTAAGGTGGGTGTTCAAGACAAAATTGAAGATAGATGGTACACTCGAGAGATATAAAGCTCGCTTGGTAGCGAAAGGATATAATCAAATTGAAGGCATAGACTTTGAAGACACATTTAGTCCAGTGGTGAAGGCTACAATGATTCACACAGTTTTAACTATAGCCATGGTACAAAAATGTCCTATTCGCCAACTCGATGTCAAAAATGCCTTCATATATGGAAAACTCAAAGAGACTGTCCATATGCAGCAACCTCCGGGTTTTGAAGATGCTAATTTCCCAAAATGTTTGTCTACTGGAAAAGGCCATCTACGGGCTAAAGCAAGCACCAAAGGCTTGGTTCCAAAGGTTTAGTGAAACTCTTCTTCACCTAGGCTTCCTTGGAAGCAATGCTGATTCGTCTTTGTTTGTTCGTCGACACAAGGGTGACATTGTGATTTTGCTGCTCTATGTCGATGATATCATGATAACTGGGAACAATATCATGATTTTGTAGACCATCATTTGTCAATTGAGTACTCACTTTGCTCTAAAAGATATGGGCAGTCTCCATTTTTTCTTAGGAATTGAAGTTGTGCCATATACATATGGAATCTATCTTAGTCAAGTGAAATATGCAAATGATATTATCAAACGGACCATGATGCACTGTGCTAGAGCAATCCATACGTCGTTGTCGCAGAAAAGTGATTTTCATATCCCAACTTGATCTCCTGTTGATGCCTTTGATTATCGGAGTATAGTTGGAGGGCTTCAATATCTTACACTGACACGTCCTGATCTTACTCATGTTGTCAATCAAGTGTGTCAATTTGTGCAAGCTCCTACAACTATTCATTGGCAAAGAGTGAAACGTATTCTTCGGTACCTCACAAGGACTATCAACTTTGGACTTCACATCACTTCTCCATCCTCCTTACAACTTGTTGGTTTCTCAGATGCCGATTGGGAAGGCTGTGCAATCACTCGTCGATCAACAACAGGACTTTGTGTGTTCTTAGGAGCTAATTGTATCTCCTGGTCATCTAAGAAACAACACACTGTTTCAAAATCTAGTGCTGAAGTTGAGTATCGTGCCATAGCTTCTCTAGCAGGGGAGATCACATAGATTCTTCATCTTTTGCAACACCTTGGCGTATCACTGTTATCTCTTCCCATCATTTATTCCGACAATATCAGTTCTTTGCACCTCACTAGTAATCCTATTCTCCATGTGTGCACAAAGCATGTTGAACTAGATTATCATTTTGTACGAGAAAAAGTTACAGCTAGTGCAATGATCACTAAATAAGTTCCATGTGCGACTCAAGTGGCTGAAATTTTCATGAAGGCCTTGCCGAAGCAGCAGTTTCAGTTTTTACCAACGTCCAGCTTGAGGGGGAATGAAAGTGAGTTCGACAAGGAGTAGGAGTCCATACAAGAGTCTTGTATAATAGCTATAGGAGTCCTATGTTTAGTATAATAGAAATAGCTTGCTCGTCTATAAATATGGCTATCCAGCCGTGTATATGCAAGAAGAATAATACAATATTCAACCTTGTTTGTTGAGCATACGTTTGCTAATATTCTTCAGGTAGAACATATTGGTTTGTTTTACTTTAACAGTTTTATACATTGGTTTATGATTATACTAACAATTCTTTGTTTTAGAAAAAAATTGAAGAATAAAGAAGTAATTTTTCATGTTTATTTTCTCTGTGTTAATTATGAGGAACTTATTAATATTTATAATTACTAGAGGTGAGAAAACACTCTAAGTCTTATTTTGACTAAATTTGCTTCTATAATTCTTGATTTTTTAAAGGCTTACGGCTGAGTTCTATTAGTTTTGACTTATTTGATATCAATTGAAGGTTATGACAATGGATTTAAGTCCTGTTGCATCAAAAGGGTTAGCCATCAGGTTAAAGTCCAGATGCACATAATGAAAAATGTTTGAGGATAATATGGTAGATTCAAGTTCTATCGCACCAAGAGGGTAAGACATCAATTTGAGTTTTGATGCACCATGATGATAAGACAGTGAGTTTGACTCTCAATGCATCATAGTGATGATAAAATGATAACTAAGGCAAAAATAATATATTTTTTGATGAAAAATCTTGAAATTCGTCCCATTGAATTTGCTCCATACCCTGAAGCGAATGTGGTAGCAATATATAATAAGTTTGAAATCCGTCCAATTGCTCTATTTTATCATACAATGTGGTTGCAGTGAATAATAAGTCTGAAAGGAATACGGGTGTGAAGGGATAAAATTATAATAGTCATCATTGTGGCAATTATTATCATCTCAAAATGGTTTTTCTAAGGTTGAAAGTAGTTATTGTGATTTGGTATGAAAGGTCATTTGACACTCAATTTTTGTGGACTTAATCTAGTAAATTTTATAAATCCTCCATCAAAATAAAAAAAAATATAAAGTGATGGTGCACTTAATCTTTCAAAGTGATGTTGAAGGGAGTCATGTAAATATGCCAAATACAAAGGTACGGCATGTATATATGATTATGGTCAACTCATGAAGAGATTGTGACTTGTAATAAGCATTGCGAATGTTTGGCCATTCTTGAAAGTGAATGTGTCAAAATATGAAGGAAAAAATCATGAATAAGAACATATTCATGTATGGTTGGAAATATGCCACAACTCACATCTACGAGAGGTTTGAGAGAAATATACAAATGTTATTTGGCAGAAATGGTCAATGGTTGTGCACGTTTATACGTCATAAATATTATGGTATGTTTATTATGAACTATCGAAAGGGTAAAATAAAGAAGTAATTCTTACCTATAAAGGTTGTGGTCATGACCAAAATAATATTATTGTGTGGCAATACAGATTTTTCATTGATTGTATACCTATGGTATGACAAAAGTAAAACAAGAAACATGTCTTGCTTGTAATAATTTTGATCATGATAATAATAATATAATTTTCTCCTTGAAGGAGATGCTCACAATATGGATGGTGTCATGTAATATGTGATAGTACACAAAATTAATTGTAAACTCTAACGAGTTGTGTTACTATTGGAGGAACAATATTGGGATTGTAGTAAGTCTCAAAAGAAACTTTTTTAGTTTCGGATAAACTGAAAAGAAAAATTACTATATTGAGACTATAAATTATGAAAAGATTAAATATCTTCAGATTACTACAACCAAAGCAGGTTATAAATATTTATGTAAAAAATTACTCATTTTTTCCTTTTGTTGTTGCACAAAAACATGGGGATGCTGATGGAATCACATGCAAAAGTAAACTATAAGTGTACTAAAATAGAAGATCGGTTGGCATGAACAGTTGACCATTCTGATTTAAATGTGATGCAAAAGTAATTGAGAATTCACGTGATTATATATTGAAGAAATAAAATATTCTTCAAGAATTCTCTTGTGTTGCTTATTTTTATGATAGAATGATCATTGTACCAGCTAAGGTTGAGATTGTATCCTCTGAAGTTTTGAAACGTATAATAAACAAGGTGAATATGAGCCCATTCACCTACCATGTGGACCGTCTGCAATTATATGATTTTGATAATTACATTTATGCGATAGTCACATATGCTTTGATCAACTTACAAATTAATTTTTATGAGGTCATTTTCTCAAATTATTAGATCAAGAGCATGTTTCAAAGTATAAAATTATGTTGATAATGCCGGTTGGTTTAACAAAAATTGTATGCCTCTAATTATAACTAAACCAATGGTTACAAGAACAAATCTCTCAAAAGAAATTTGGTTTGAGATGAATTTATTTAACATGTAGCAACACTTGTATGCATCGAGCCAACAAAGGTCCCCTATCAAAATTGGTTCAGGGTCAGGAACCAAATAATTTTTTCGTCTAAAACAGTGAATGTGTGTTTATGATTTAATTGATCCATCAAGCACACAGATGAATTCTCAAATGATGTTGGGATGAATGCTAGATTTTCAAACATTAGGGGGAGAGAAGATTGATAGCTTAAAATTATATATGAGGTGAATTATGAATTATCTAGATCCTCGTTAAAAATCTGAACTTGAAGTTTAAGGGATAATTCATTTGCATAAGGTTGAAAATCTATTGCCAGATGAATTTACTAACCCTATGTTATAATTCAGCTGTAAATTCTCCAATGAGAAGTTCTTGAAGGACAGAGGTCTATGATACGCTTGAAGCGTGGTAGACTAATCAATTCCAAATATAAAATTTCTTGAGGAATGGGAGGAGCAAATGATCACGATGGTCATGATAATGAGGCAAGTGCTTTAAAGGAGCACGACAAAATAACACTTTATTAAACCTTGAAAAAAGTTCAAGTACCTGAAATGATGAAAAATGAAGAGATCTCGATAAGTTATTTCATATTGGAATCGATATCAAATAACCGTCAACGGTATATTTGATATGAAGTAGCGCTTCATGATATTAATCATGACAAGGATCTTGAATTCAAATATGTCATATAATGTGGAAAGATAAATGATTGGCCAAGTAAAATACATAATTCAAGTATCTTTTGTTTCACTCAGAAAAGTGACGTTTTGGACTGATAGTCCCTAAATCAAGGTATAATGCCAGTGGGGCACAAATAAATTATTATGTAATAGTATAACCGTAAGATATTAAGTATGGCTTGTGCCTTGGGGCATAAAGATTTTTCGTAATAGTCCTGACGTTATTGGAGATCTTTTCTCCTATGGTGGATGCAATGAGGTTTGTTTTGAGCTGACTACATATGAAAAACTTGAATGCATATAATGGATAATTTTCATGTGGAGCTAAACAATAAATATTTTATAAAAATACTTGAAGCATTCAAGGTGCCTGAAGCATATACAGGGTTTGAAAGAAACTTTTTCAATAAATATTTTACAATCCTTATGTGGATTGAAATAATCAAGGAATAAAAGGTACAAAACATGACCCTATTTGTCCTTGCAATTTTTTATAAAAAGATCGGAATTTGACTTTGTTATAATAGTTGTATTTGTTGATGACTTGAACATCATTGGCACTCGTAAATAACTTTTAGAAGTTGTTTGGTGTTTGAAAAGGGAATTTGAAATGAAAGATCTTGGCAAAACTAAATTTTGTCTTGGCATACAGATTGATAATTTGGCAAATGAAATACTTGTCCATCAATCAACATACACAGAAAAGATTTTAAAGTGATTTTACATGGATAAATCACATCCATTGAGTACCCCAATGATGATAAGATGGCTTGACATCAATACATATCCATTTCGACCTCAAGAAAAGGATGAAGAACTTCTTGGTGATGAAATTCCATATCTTAGTGTAATTGGGGCACTAATGTACCTTGCTAACAATACTCGATAAAATATATGTTTCGCAGTGTGTTTACTGGCAAGATTCAGTTCCTCCCCAACAAAAAGATATTGGGATGGTGTTAAACACATACTTAGATATCTTCGGGGGACCATGGACATGAGTTTATTCTATTTCAATGAATCCAAGTTAGAACTATTTGGTTACGCATATCAGGATATTTATCTGATCCGCATAAAGCTCGGTCTCAAATAGACTATTTATTTACATATGGAGGCACAACGATATCTTGGCGATCAATGAAGCAAACGTTGGTAGCCACTTCTTCAAATCATGCAGAAATAATAGACATCCATTAAGCAAGTCGAGAGTGCATTTGGTTGAGATCAATGACCCACCATATTCAGGAAATGTGTGATTTTTCTTTGAAAAAAATATACCAACCACGGTGTACGAAGATAATGTTGCATGTATCGCTCAATTAAAAGGAGGATACATCAAAGGAGACTTGACAAAGCGCATTTCACCAAAGTTTTTTTTCACACATGATCTTCAACAAAATGGTGAGATAGAAGTTCAACATATCTGTTCAAGTGATAATCATGCTAATTTATTCACCAAGGCATTGCCAACATCAATGTTTGAGAAGTTGAGATACAAGATTGGAATGCATCATCTTCGAGATATCAAGTAAATCTTTTATCAGGGGAATGAAATATGCGTTGTACTCTTTTCCTTAACCATTGGTTTGTCCCAAGTTGGGTTTTCCTAGTAATATTTTTAATGAGACAAAACTTAAAGCTTATTATGAGATGTGTGTATTCATTTTGTCTTCACTAGAATTTTTCCAACTGGATTTTTCCTAGTAGATTTTAACGAGGCACATTATCTATAGACATTCAAGTGGGAATGTTATAAATCCATTGAATTTTGGATTATCCATTTGATTTATTCAAGAATTAATTGGATTCATGTATGTATACTTCCAAGATGATAAGAACCTTTTTGGATAGCTATATATCTACTAGTTTGGTGACCTTTGAGAGTGATATCTCAACTCTATAAATAGAGATATCATTCACAATTTGGAAGAGACACTTGAATAGAAGAAAAAGTTTTCTCCTGCATTTACTTATCTTGTCTTCTTCTCTTTATAGCTATATCATTATGAGTTTGATTTTATAACACTTAATATTTTTTTCTATATATTATATGTTATTTTATAAAAAATTATTTGCAAAATAATTGAAAATTTTACTTTTGCTTATTTTCTTAGTAATAAAATTATAAAATTGAATATACATGAGACTACACCCCGTAGATCCATAAGATTTACGCTGCACAGATCCACAAGACTTACGTCCCGTGTCTCGGTGCTTACGTTTCACCCCGTATTACATAAAACATCTCGCCTCACACCCCTATCTTTTAAATTACTGATTCAAAGTATAAAATACTCAATTTGATGGCCCGTTCTTCATTCTTTAGCCAGTAGCATCTAGTTTTCCTTGCGCTTCCATATGATTGTCCATAAACACCTCTAAATATGCCATAATAAATTAATCAGGCGAAAGATATAAGCCCCTCGTATTCTCAAATGTGTGTTTCTTGATTATTCTAGAACTAGTAAATTATAAAAAGATCTCATTAAGTTTTTCAAACTTTTTAAATCATATTTAAAAAACTGAAAATATATTGAAATATGTTATTTTTGGAAAAAATGAACAACTAAAGAATTATGAAAAAAATCAAGTCACATGTTTATTATTCTGGAGGGCACTAGCTAGGAAAACTTTGAAATAAAAATAAATACAAGCGATTAGGATAATTAAGAAAGTTTACAAGTAGCAACAATTTTAATCATTGAGACTCCCCAACTTTTTCCTATATCACCATTAACAAAGAATATAAAAATAATAATTGGTACATGTAAACTTTTCTTATCTGTTTGTCTGTTTGTCTCTATCTATCTATCTATCTTAAAAACATGAACTTCCTAACTTGAATATTTGATTATGATAATACTCCCAACTTAAAACATCTAGTTTAGTATATCTTTTATATTTTATATTATGTTAAATTTATTTTAATATTTAGATTATAAAATATATTAAAATCATACACCTTTTCACATTAAAAGGTTGGGACTGTTTCAAAGAATTGTGACTTTTTCAAAAGGTTGTGCCTTTTCAAAAAAGTTGTGACTTCTCCGACAAGTTGTGATCTTTTCAAAGAGTTGTGACTTTTCAGAAGAGTTACGACTATTCCAAAGGATTGTGACTTTTCAAAGAATTGTGACTTTTCTGAAAGGTTGTAACGTTTCTAAAGGGTTGTGACTTTCCTATAGAGTTGTAACTTTTTGGATGTATTGTGACATTTCGAAAGGGTTGTGACTTCTCTAAAGAGTTTTGTGTTTTTTGTTAAGGAACAATAAGCACATTTTCTTACTACCTTTGTTGGCTATAAATAGAGGAGTTCTTTCACATTTTTAAACTACAAATTTTCTAAGTTTTAGAGGAGTTCTTTCACATTTTTAAACTACAAATTTTCTAAGTTTTCTCCTCTTCTTCTTCTTAAAACACCCAATTTAGTACATATTCTATCTTTATTTATATTATAACTAGGTAAATTACCCGTGCTTCGCACGGGATTGAACTATTTTATTAAGCTTATATATGATCATTCGGTAATATTCATAGTTTCGATACATACACTATATTGTCAAGAACATTTTATCTTAAGGCAAAGTGTTCCTCCAAAATCTTAAAGTGCTATATTTTTAAATTTTTGTTTTTGTTATACAAAATTATGAGTTATAGAGAAATTTTAAGTATAAGAAAGAAGTCTAAGAAACTCTCCATAGAAATAGTTGGTCAGAAGTAATGAAATTTGCTAAATTCCAAAAAGTTATGAAGAACAACATCAGACGTTAAGAAGAGACCATAAAGCCTCGAGCAACAACAATCCCAAGTAAAGTGGAAGATCACGTCCATACAAGAACATAATTTACTAAACTCAAATAGAAGACCTTCAACTCCTTTCTTATGAACCTCCATCAATTTGTTTTTATTATAGTATGACGTATCATGTATATGTTAAAAATGACCCTAACACTATTAGTATCATAAATGTTTTTTCTCATTGTCTCAGAATAATCATTACTATTGCTTAGGTTTCATATAACCGGCCCCAACTTATTTGGAATTAAACCAGAGTTATTGTTATGGTTATAGTATGCAGTTACAAATAATTAATGCAATTATCAACCAAGTAGTAGGTGACATCTGAATGGAACTGTTCACAACTGGATATTCTAAACCAAAATTTTGACACATTAACATATTAAATCTCACAACATAATTTTGTGAGCACATGAACTCACAAATATCCACAAATAATAATAAAGACAACCTTACTTTCCTAGCAATCAAGAAGAAAAAGGCATGTTGCTTAACATATTTTTCAAAAAGATAGTATATCGTGTTGTATCCAAGTTTACAATTCACAAATTTAATTGAAACAATCCAAAATAAAGAGTTGTTACTTCTTTATCAAAAAAATAAATAAATTATCAAAATAAAGAGTTATCACTACCGTAAAAAGGATCTTTAACGAAATTAATAGCTTAATTGTTGCTATATATGTATTTTCAAAGGCAATTGGTACTCTCTGTAAATGTCCCTAAAGTTTATTGCATCATTGAATTATGTCGGTAAAGGCTCTAGCACTCTTTGTTAATGTGCATATTTATTGCCGATAAAAATTATTTTTGTTATAGTGTATTTTGGACATCTGTTAGTTTCAATAAAACTTGATCTCTTATTATGCCCAAAAAGAAGAGGCGAAGAAATATGGCAAATTAGTTAACTTGTGACAAAAGAAGTGGACTAATTGTGTCTATACTAATATTCTAGGAAGAGTGCAATGACATACGAATTGTTTGCACCGAAGAAAAAACAATCAAAATAATATACTAACTGTGGCAAGCAAGAGAGAAATTTGTTTGGTTCTTTTAACAAACTTCATCATTGGTTCCGTATTAGTTATCATATATTTGTTGTTGTGTGCTATCAAATATAGCACAACCCACAAGCAATTTTCCCAAAAAGTATATGAAAAAACCTATAGAAAGTGACAAAAGAGAACATAAATTTTCAATTATCCTCCCTGGAAAAAAGTCACCAAAGTAACAAATACTAATTGCAATAGATATATGAATCACTATGGCTTATAGTAAAAGATTAGGCTTCATGAAATATGAGAAATAAAACTTTGAGGAATGAAACACACTTCATAAGAAGTTTAATTAATGTATTTGAATTTGACTCCCCTATAGCAAAATATACCTACAAATAGTAGTGGCAGAAATAAAAGTTTTGTTTATTAAAGAACCAAATTTAATGAATTCAACCATTTCAACAACATTATGAGTTGTGGAATGAGAGGTGCAAGAGTAGAAATGTCGCATTGCAATCAAAATCAATTTTCTTTGTTTATACGAAGAAACCTGTAGAAAGGGACAAAAGAGAAGATCAATTTTCAATCATCTTTGCTGAAATTTTTAACAGAGTTAAAAAAAGTCACAAAAATAGCAAAAATAAATTGTCATAATTACATGAATCACTATGACTTACAATAAAGATTTATGTCCATGAAATAAGAGGAAGAAAACTTTGATGAATGAAACAAACTTCATGAGAAGCTTAATTAATGTATTTGAATTCGACTACCCTACAGCTGAAAAAAACCTACAAATAATAGTGGCAGGAAATCCCTCTATTTATAGACAACAAATGGAAGTGTGAAAAAATGCTTATTGTGCCTTATCGGAAAGGTCACAACTATTTGAAAAAGTTAAAACCGTTCGGAAAGGTCACAACCTTTCATACAAGTCACAATTTTTCATAAAACTTACAACTTTTGATATAAAGTCGCAATTCTTCATAAAAGTCATAACTTTGTATAAAAGTTACAACTTTTCATGAAAGGGAAGGCTAGTTTTGGAAATAAATAATAAAAAGGGAATTCTGGTTTGTGGTGGTGCCACGTAGGTAGGCCTTGGGTTCTCTTTTTTATATATATATGATATATGATATAAAATATTTTACAAGAAGACACATTTTCACATTGAATGATTGTGACTTTTTCAAAGGGTTGTGACTTTTTCAAAGAGTTGTGATTTTTCCAAAGGGTTGCTACTTTTCCTAGTTGTGATTTTTTTTTTATGACAAGGACAGCCGATACCCTTTTGGTGCGTACAAGGTAAAACCCCCACTCCTATTCAATAGCTCGCAAACCACACATGAGATGTAACCCTCACCAGGAAAGCCTGGTGCGATGAGCTCGACCCAGAAGGCAAACCCCTTGTTTTCCCTGGCAAGGGGTTTCAAACTTGAGAACTCCAACATGGATCCCAAGCCCAAACCACTAGGCCACCCCGAAGGTCAAAGAGTTGTGATTTTTCTGAAGAGCTGTGACTATTCCAAAGAGTTGTGACTTTTTTGAAGGTTACAACTTTCTGCTAAGGCACAATAAACACTTGTTCATACTACCTTTTGTTGGCAATAAATAGAGGAGTTCTCTAACATTTTTAAACCACAATTATTCTGAGTTTTCTATTTTTCTTCTTCTTCATATCCAACTTAGTACATATTCTATATTTCATACTATATTTTTTAAGCAATTGTATGGATCATTGGTCCGATTAATTGATTATCTCAACGAAGTTATATCGGTACTAATATCAATAGTCTAAGCCCAAATTTTACAAAATATTTCATATCATATTTATTTATATTATAAAATATATTAAAAGAAGATACATTTTCACATTAAATGATTGTGACTTTTTCAAAGAGTTACGACTTTTTTGAAAGATTGTGACTTTTCTATATTGGCCAAACTTAACAACATTTTGCTGATATTATTAATACAACAACATTACAACTCCCAATAAAATATATTAATAGGTATAAGTACCTTATCAAGTTATGGCGGAATTTGTTGTCTCTTCCTCAGTTCTAATTCCATGAAGAATGCTAAAAATATTTTCATAACCAAAATCACAAAACTAATTCAATACAAATTCATAAAAGACAAAATTTTACAGATCTTTGAATAAAACACTAATGTAAGTTGTGAGAAAAAGTGGTGACAGAAGGGAAAAGTCCACAAAAAGAAGTAGGTACGAACCAAAAAAATTGTCATTATTGTGCTAAGTTGTTTAAGAAATTGAGCAGTTGAAATAGTTTTCTTTTGATATGTTAAATGAAGGAAAAAGCTATAAGGAAGTATCAAGAGTAGACTTTCAAGGAATTGACGAAGTTCTCACATAAATTAGGGATGAAATTTGTCACAAAGAAGAAGATACGACAATGTGAATGATTTATTTAGTTTTTATAGGTAGTTCATGAAGAGACGCAACCGAAAGAATACAACAGTCTGAATTAAGGGACACGAGAGTTGAAGAAGTGGATTTAAAGGTAAAAATAAAATAGGGGTAAAAAACCTAAAAATAAAAAGGAAAATCATTAAAGTAAGTTTCTAAATTCTAAGGGTGCCACGTAGGCGAGCTTAGGATTCTCTTTTATTTATATGTATACTATAAAAGGAGCACGGGCCCGATCACCATTATTTGAAATTCATAATTTTTATTTGTGGTATTTTTATTTTTTAAATATAATAATATTTTTTCTACTAATAATATTAACGATCTAACATTAACTTTAGAAATTAAATGTAATATAGATAAAAAGATTGAGAAATAAAACAATCAAACGTATTACTTAATTAGTAATAATAAAATATTATAGAATTTTGTACGATTAAACCAAAAATTGAAATTTAAATCATTTGGATATTTTCTACACTTAGTAGTACTTATTTAGTATAACTTATTTAAAAACATGCATAATTAATATAGGTATAAATTATAAAAATGTATATATTATTTTATATAAGATAGATGATGGAATATTTAAAATATAAATAAGTAATACATAAATAATTAATTTTTTATCACTAATATTTACATAAAATTACAAGTAAAAAAACATTAATAATGGGAATTAAAGAAAATGATGTTTCCTAGGTTTGAAATTAGGACCTTGCACTATCACGACCCTACCCACCGCGCCTTGTAGGCACTTACTATAACACCTAAGTAGGAGAACCCTCATATCCCAATAGTTAAAACATGTGGAAAATTAAAGAAAAACAGATATAGATGGAATGACTATGTTTTATAAATAAGAACCTTTAAAACACTCTCAGATTTAGATTTGTAAAATAATTAACACTCCCAAGGATCTAGTCTAAACAGGTACAAGAGTTACTAAGAGTACAAAACCAGACATGATAATAATAAAAAAGACACAGCTCCCACCAGGCGGAAGGAAAAATAGAAGCTGCTAGAGAATTTCTTCGTCTTCACCTAATGCGACATCACCGACCCTGCATCCAGACTATGCCAAAAGGCATAGCAAGAGTAGTATCAGTACAAAACCACACGTTCTTGTAGGTATCATCGGTCAACTCGACGCCCACCGTATAATATAAGAATTCAACTAGCAAAGATCATGCAATAAAACCACTCGCTTCTCCACCTTTATCCTCTCTCGAATACCTCAGAATTATACTAGTACCCTTACTACTAACTTTCAACTAAGTCAACCTACTTTCTAGATTCTTGGTCATAGCCTAACCATTCTAACTCATAGAAGAGTCCACAATTACTACTACCAACCTTCCCCCGAATGAACAATCACACACGACATACCCTTGCCTTCTCTTCATTGTACCTAGTCCTTGCCACATGGCGCCTTTTATCAAGGCTTCCTAACCTCTAACCACGAATCTCTTGCAACACACGGAACACCTTCCTCTCAAACATTAGCAACTCTTGAACCCTTGGTCCTTCCCATATACCGTATAACATTCCAGGTTGGACTTGCCCTTCTCGGTCCACTCAATAATGAGATACATAACAAGTTTACTCAACATAGTTGAACAATTAGATATAAGTCCTCATAATCATTTAACAATTCTGGAGAATTACATCATCAATTATCATTCACGAACAACACACAATTTCTCAATCCTCAAGATATACAGTTATGTCAAGTCAATGGTCCTCACTGTTAGCGTACCGGTACGTGCCTGAACAAATGTTTATGCCGGAACGTGGTAACCAATCCCATATTTATGCCAGAACGTGGCAACCGATCCAAGTTAGTGTGTCAGAACGCAACACCCGATTCATTCAACAAGCCACAATCACAATCACAAAGTACACTCTCAAAATCATACAATAAAGTCATGATTAATGGCATTCATCATTCATCTATCCTCATTTACAACTAGTGTGATCAATAATGCAACAGTCGCATACATACATCTATTATAGTGAAGCAAGAACAAACATACATCACAACCATCACCTACCCTAGTTCATCGTCTAAGACTTCCTCCTATAATTAAATAGTCTTTTATTTGGTGCACTACGGCCTACACATAATTCCTACCATTGATTTATATTATATTACGTAGTGAGCACAAATTTATAACTACTCAATTAATAAACCTAGCCTACCTAGGCGCCAAGCAGTTGTACGAAATTTTGGCTTCGATTCTTGTGACGGTGGGTTTGACCAAGGATTCGCAAGCTATCGACCTCCTTACGCTATAAATCCCCTTATCCTTTCTTTCCAATCCTAAAGCAGCTTTTTGAGGGTTTATAGGGTGGTTTACGTCTAAATTAGGTGTTTTAGGAAGAAGGAGAAAATAATATTTTGCGTTATTTCAATTCTGTCTCGCCTATATCGCTCCACCGCCGCTAGAGCTCTAACGCCGTAGTGGCAGCTAGCCCGCCTTAGCGGGACAATGGCCCAGTATTTTCCCGAAGTTTTTACTTTTCCTAAATAACGACGGTTCAGGTCATTACAATATATACTAATTTACCCCTCGTTCATCCTCAAACGACTAGTGGATGGATCATCACGTGTCCTATCTCGACGTATTTTTAAACCAATGAACTGACGCATTATGGAATCACGATGGATGGAGGCTTTTTCAAAATTAGAAACATGAAGGGCGCCATACTCAAAGGTTCGGTTAGGAATTTGAGGCATTACACGAGGAACGAATGTGTCCTATTAACAGAGTCTGACCCCGATAACCCTTCCGCTGGGGCGGGGACGCTGTGGCGAGGATACTCCCGCTATAGCGATAGATCGTGTAACAGTACGTAGGGGGAAAATATCATTTTCCCCCATTTCTTCTAAACTCTTCCAAAAATAAAAAAATCCTCTCAATCACGTCTCTCTGTTCATCAATTCTAAGGTAATGTTCTTGCTCCCCACTCTTTTTACTTCAATACTTAACTAACAACGATTGCATTAAACTATTCCATTGGGTAGAATAGGTTTTTGGGGGGCAGTTTTCAATAGTGAAAATATGTTTCTTGTTTGATAAATAAACGTAGCATGGGAATATCCGTTATGTCCCCAACGTCTCCACTACGTCCTGGGCGTAAGGATTTCGTAGAAATACAATCGAATTGGTACCAAAATAAGTGAGGGAAGTTGAAGGGTCTCTTGGTGTAAACCTCGGATTTGGGCGCTATTCAGGGGTTATTTTGTGAAAATAATTGCATATTTAAGTACTAGGGTACTTTATATACTCTAATCTGCTAAAATTCTATTGAAAACGAGGGTTTTGGGACTAAGAGGTGCCATGATCGTGCCTGGTGTTCGTCCTAGATGAAGGCCGCTCTGGCGATCTTCATCCCGCTGTGGCGGCCTCCATGATCCCGCTCTAGGATATTCTGGCCGTTGTGGCGGGACATAGGCAGTGGCATGTTCCCCTTTAAGACTAGAAAATTATTTTCTCCTTAAACCAGACATTGCCTAATCCTCCGATGTTCTAACGTTCTTAACTTTTTGCAGGCTTTTCTAAATGGCGGTATCAACGAGGAAAATTTCCCTTTGTCCGGTTTCCTAGTCGGGAGCGGTACCATGACCACCAGAACACTAAATTCTGTTGTGAGCGGGGTTTCTATATGCTGAATTTTGAGGAGAAGGCGCCTGCCTTTCACACTCGGCTTATGGAGTTTGGCTGGGTTCCCTTGACTGAGGCTCCCTGATGCTTATCGTGACCAACGATACTAACCTACTGTATGAGTGTCTACGATCGTCGATAGTATAGTAACCCAACTAAAGGTTGGGGTCGTGTCCCAAGGGAGTGGTTTTGAGAATTAATAGAAAAATAAAATTAAGCTCTAACTGGTCGTAGCTAAAGACATTAACGAATAAAAGCATACTTAATTAAAGGGGGTGACACAACAGTGTCAAATATCAAATGGGGGTTTTGTCACAAGTAGTAAAAAAATTAGCAAAAATTAACAAGAAAATCAAGTATGGGGAAAGGTTCTTCGGGTGTGACCGCAATACAAGTTGAGATAAATCGTTGGGTACATGCTTTCAATAGGAAATGTGCAAGATAATAGTGACTAGGCTAAACTTTAGATGGAAATAAGTTCCCTCTCGGGCAACTTACCCCGTTTCAAATGGGTTCCTCTTGGACACCCATTTGCCGCATGAAGACCAGCCTATGCCTTACCCCACTGACTCTCTCGAGCTGAGTGTTTGGATTTGGGACTAGGGCTCACCCTCTCGGGCTGAACCTCATGTCGACCCACTCCTTAGGCAATCAATCTAGTGGTCTTGGTTTCGCGACCTCCCTCTCTGGCAAGCTGAAAACACATGGGTGGTTTTGTATTTTCAATTACAAACCCATTAAATTAAACCACAACCACTAGGTGAAATCACCATTAAAATACATCTAAGCTATCAGCAAGTAAGACCCAACAACAATATCTACACATATTTTCTAAATCACACCCCAAGAATGGGGGTGTTTAGCCACATATCAAGAAATAACAAAATACACCTAAAATGATACTAAAATCAAATGGGTATAAGAAATTAAACCTTGATTTAAGAAAAGGAAGAAGAATGGAGAAGACCCACTTCCAACTTGGGGAAGATGAAATCCTTCTCTCTTAAAGTCTCCCACAAAACCCTCTCCAAACTTGAGAGAAAAAATATCTAAAAAGTACTATTTTATTGTGAAAATAATTATAATGGTTTGGAACCTCTAAAATTAATAACAAGTTTAGTATTTATTGCCATCAGAAATTATTGCTAGCAGATAGCTCGGCGGAGTTAGTCTAGTTCGCCGAGTGACTCGGCGACTCGTCCATCATCTGTCTCATCACCGTTTAGTGCTTGCCTTTAGCGTCTTCACGTTCTGGACCATTGGGCGGTATAGTACTGCTTTGGGGAACTATTCGGCGAAGCGCCGACTGCTCCTTTCATTGCCTTTTTTATCCTCTTCCTTCAGGGCTTTACATACTGGAACAAAGGGTGGAGTCTATCCTTTTGGTGAATCGCCAAAGATGCTTGGCGATGCTCAGGTTTCAGCTTCTTTGTTCTTTCCAGCCTTTATTGTTCCTTTTTGCGCCTAAGTGTCTATGTTTCCCCTAAAACTTCAAATACCTGAAACTTAAGAGTTTTCATCAGACATTGCGACAAAATAAGCATTCAAGGACACTATTTCTATCTAAATAAAGCCCTAAATGAGTCCAATTTGTGGACTCATCAACACCCCCAACTTAAACTTTTGCTTGTTCTCAAGCAAACTTGAGTTTAGCCATTCGAAAAAGGTGTCTCAAATAGTGCTACACAAGGCATAATCATGAGTGCACATAACAAGACTGAATTTACTTATGCAAGGATCAATTGTGTACTCGTAGATTCAAATTGTGACACACCATTACCAAAGATTCTCATGCTCGCAATACTTGCTACTTATGCAAGTTCAAGCTCAACAAAAAGTATCTAAGTGCCCTCACATAAAGAATGATTCCATATTCACACACAGAGGTTAATCAATTCAAGATCAAGAATCAGATGCAACGCTCACACTCAAAAAGAGGAACACAATGCATGTTTTCACCCATAGGTTTGCCCTTATTTTCCAATTGACTTTCAATTTGGCTTACTCAAAATAAAAAAGGTCTTTCTAAGGCTTGTAATGGGGCTGAATGCAAAGGTATGGTCATTTAGGCTCAGTGACTTTTTCCTCGTGAGATGTGGTATTCTCAAGGCATTCCCTTCTTTTCCTCTATCAATTCTTTTTCTAGTGCTTCTAAGTCACCTTTTTATTCACCTTCATGGATTGCTTGGGACCCGGTCCCCTTCGTAGTTTATTCCTCATTTTTTTCTTTTTTTTTTGAATCGAAGGGGTTCCATTTTAATGCAATACCATGGGTTAAGGGGGACTTCTCTTGCACTTTTTGACTTCTCCTTTTCATTTTCACCACACCCCCAACTTAGGATTTTGGCCTAAGTTGGCTATTCACTAAACCACAAATCAAGAGGATTATATGTAGTGGGTCATGTAAGGTCTAGGGTTCATCAAGGTTCTTCCAAAGAAAGGTAAGGCTCAAAGGGTGTTCAAAAGAGTTTCACACGCTCACAGGTAGGCCACAAAAGAGGTATATGTCAAACTTTGGCTTACACTCTTTAAATTTCCTAAGATCATCTCGAGAGGACACCTTTCTAAATCAATCAGACTAACAGGGCTAATTCTAGGTTTATACATACATGGATCAAAGTAAGCTAATCACACAAGGCATTGACACTTAAGTCAAACAAGACTAATGATTCAACGTGCATATTTTTCAACCCACTTCTTAAAATCGAGCTTTTAAGCCCTGGAAACGAAATCAAAGCATGCATACATGCAATTCACTCAAGACCCATACTTCCCATCATCCTGGAATACTCAGACTTCTTTCGGTCCTGCCAAATTTTGACCATTTAACTACGATTACCCTTAAGAATATTGTCACCCATTCCTTCATTGAGCAATTTTTGTTCTTTAGCACAAATGCGGGCTATTTAGGTTTTACCCAACAAATATAATGACAATCAAATGACACCCACTTCAATTGTAATCAAATTAAAGCACAAACAACAAGGCATTCGACTATTAAAATATTTCAGGCAACTAAGTTCGGGTTACACATATCATATCAACTTATTTCTATCAAAGAGGCCCAACACACGTCATCCTGATACTACAGTTGCAAAAGAGTGCAAAAACTTTTAAGATAAATTCGGGGTTTTATGGGCTAACCTTTAATGCCGATCAAATTGCTTTTTTGAAACGCTTAGCAGCAAAGAGGTCCGACCCCAAGCACTATTCACCAACTAAAATACTAATGGAAAGGTAAAAATCTAAGAAAAAGTACCTTGGTGTGATTTTGAGGAGTTTAAGATGAGGGAAAGTGAGAGATTCAAAAATTTTGACCTTTTGCCTTTATATAACCGTTCAGTTCTTGGTCATTCGACGACGTTAGTCTTATCGCCGATCAACTCGGTGACGCGCCGAACGCATACTTACCTCGCTGAATTTTATAGGACGTCCCTTATTTTGGGGTCCCAACGGCGGATTAAGTCGGAGTCGCCGATAGATTCAACGACTCGCCCACTGGGTCCTTGGCTTGCCAATTTGCACTTCTCAACACCTTTCTCATTATACCCTACAAAATCAGCACACTATTATTCGAACGGACTAATTAAAAGTAGTAAAACCTTGGGTTGCCTCCCAAGAAGCACCTTATTTTACGTCGTGGCATGACGTAAGTTCTGTCTCACTCTCCGTTATTGAGGTTAGACCTAGTGTCACTATGGGACTCTAATATGTCATTTGGGTGGAGATGAGGCACTGCAAAACTCAAGAATGACCTGATTAGTTGGATTGATCTAGAGTGAGATTCAATTATTTGATTCAACACTTCAATATTCTCCTTCATTTCTTCCAACACCCGATTTTGATCGGTGATCTTTTGGAGAATGATTTGAAGTGTGTCCTCGATACGATTCTTTTCCCCATTTCTAGACTTCCTCCGCTCATGAGGGGTTATGTACCTCCCCCTGCTATTGCATTGGACTTCCACCTTTGAGATTTTGGTGGCTAAGTCATTTAGCTGAGATGCTAGTTCGGCCAGCACGAGGTCCTTTTGGATTCCTTGGCTCATTTTCGACCAATTTGCCACTACTCTGCTCAACCATGCTCATCTAAATGGCCAATTCAACGAAAAACAAAACTAAAAGTAAAGTTAGTGAACTACAATTAAGAAGAACAAAGACTTTATTAATCTAAAAATTCTCAAATAACACCACTCCCCGGCAGCAGTGCCATTTTGATGCTTATCGTGATCAACGATGCTAACCTACGGTATGAGTGTCTACGATCGTCTATAGTATAGTGACCCAACTAAAGGTTGGGGTTGTGTCCCAAGGGAGTGGTTTTGAGAATTGATAGAAAAATAAAATTAAGCTATAACTAGTCGTAGCTAAAGACATTAACGAATAAAAGCATACTCAATTAAAGGGGGGTGACACAAAAGTGTCAAATATCAAATGGGGTTTTTGTCACAAGTAGTTAAAAAAACAACAAAAATTAACAAGAAAATCAAGTATGGGGAAATGTCCTTGGGGTGTGATCGCAATACAAGTTGAAATAAATCGTTGGGTACATGCTTTCAATTGGAAATGTGCAAGATAATAGTGACTAGGCTAAGCTTTAGAGTGAAATAAGTTCCCTCTCGGGCAACTTACCCTGTTTCAAATGGGTTCCTCTCGGACACCCATTTGCCGCATGAAGACTAGCCTACTCCTTACCCCACTCACTCTCTCGAGCAGAGTGTTTGGATATGGGACTAGGGCTCACCCTCTCGGGCTGAACCTCATGTCGACCCACTCCTTAGGCCATCAGTCTAGTGGTCTTGGTTTGCGACCTCCCTCTCGGGCAAGCCGAAAACACATGGGTGATTTTGTATTTGCAACTACACACCTATTAAATTAAACCACAACCGGTAGGTGAAATCACCATTAAAATACATCTAACCTATCAGCAAGCAAGACCCAACAACAGTATCAACACATATTTACTAAATCATACCCCAAGAATGGGGGGTTTTTAGCCACACATCAAGAAATAACAAAATACTCTTAAAATGATACTACAATCAAATGGGTATAAGAAATTAAAACCTTGATTTAATCAAAGGAATAAGAATGGAGAAGACCCACTTCCAACTTGGGGAAGATGAAATCCTTCTCTCTTCAAGTCTCCCACAAAATCCTCTCCAAACTTGAGAGAAAAAATATCTAAAAAGTACTATTCTATTGTGTAAATAATAATAATAATGGTTTGGAACCTCTAAAATTAATAACAAGTTTAGTATTTATAGCCATAAAAAATTAGTGATGACGGATAGCTCGGCGAAGTTAGTCTAGTTCGTCGAGTGACTTGGTGACTCGCCCATTATCTGTCTCATTGCCGTTTAGTGCTTGTCTTTAGTGTCTTCACGTTCTGGACCATTGGGCGGTATAGTACTGCTTCGCGGAACTATTCGGCAAAACGCTTATGCTCCTTTCATTGCCTTTTTTATCCTCTTCCTTCAGGTCTTTACATACTGGAACAAAGGGCGGAGTCTATCTTTTTGGTGAATCGCCAAAGATGCTTGGCGATGCTCAGGCTTCAGCTTCTTCGTTCTTTCCAGCCTTCTTTTTCCTTTTTGCGCCTAAGTGTCCATGTTTCCCCTAAAACTTCAAATACCTGAAACTTAAGAGTTTTCATTAGATATTGTAAAATAAGCATTCGAGGACACTATTTCTATCAAAATAAAGCCCTAATTGAGTCCAATTTGTGGACTCATCACTCCCTCTAGTGCTCGCTCCACCTAGGTAATGGAGTTCTATGCCGTCCTGCCTATTGTTTGATAGGACGACCCTCACCCCGTTATCCGCATCCAGGGAGTGGACATCCCCTCGAATGTCACAATCATCAGTGAGACACTAGAGGTCCCCGAGGTCTCGAATGCGGAGTACGAGGCCAAGCTGAGAGAGATTGATCTGGGTTGGTTGAGGGACACCCTCATCGAGCCTGCGCGCCGGGACCAGGTATACTGGGCTAACGCAGTGGGCATCACTAGTACCGGCTGGTCACCAGATGCTAAGAGGTGGCTATAGTTGGTTACTAGGAGGATCCTCCCATCGGGCAATCGCATCGACGTGACATTTCCTCAGGTCTTTGTGGTGGCGTGCGCTATACAGGGTATTGAGCTAAATGTGGGGGTACAGATCATCTCAGAATGGAAGATGTTCTATTAGAGAAACAAGAAGAATTTCTTCCTACCGAGGCTGGTGACTTCTCTATGCAAGTGGGCTGGAGTGCCACTTCTTGACACCGACGAGGTACTTCCCATGGATCCCCCCTTTCACCCTCTTTTTAGTATGCAGGGTTTCACCTCTAGGAGCAAAGAGGAGGAGGACAGGTAGGGCCAAAAACAGTCAGGCGATTGTGGATGCGGATGATGAGGGAGGGGAAGATGGTGCAGGCAACGACACTCTTCCCACTTGGTCCATACCCTCACTTTCAGATGCCCAAGTGGAAGAGGACCTTGCAGCCGTCCGGAGGCGGTTGGGACGCTCATTTGCTAACCCCACTCCATTTCTACCCAACACCGCTCTTGAAGTTGTGTTGCTTCATCGCTAGTTGTGTCAGGAGAGGAGGAATGGTTTGGTGAGGGATCGTCTGATGACCCGAATGTGGACGACTATTAAGGTCATCTTGTCTTGTGTTTCCCCCGACAGGAAGATTCCCCGACTCGAGCCAGAGGACTACGCGAAGTTCCCTATGCTGAATGAGGCCTGGTCTGGCGTGATACCCCTGGAGGACCTCGACTCTAATGATGACACCTCCCAGTCCCAGGGATCTTTATTGGACTTTTCGTTCCTCTTGGGCATGTAATGAACGATATTTTATTTTGTCTTATCGCTTTCCTAAATTTTTCTAGCACGTGGATGCTAGTTTTCTAATTGTTTCCCCCCCGTTAATATTAACTGCTAAGGTTTTATAGATTGTTGTTTCTATTGCTCTGACTAATTGGTTTGTCGAGATTAGTTCAGATACAATTCGGGTTCTGAAATTGTGACTAGGAAAAACATAGCAGATAGGGCTAAGGTTCTGTCTCGCCCTGTCCCGCTCTAGCGGGGGAATATCCGCTCTGGCGGCCTCGCGGGAAAATCCCGCCCTAGCAGCTCAGACGGAGACAGAACCCCTTGACAACAAATTTTTCTGGGGTTTGCTTTTTTTCTAAATTCCCCAAGGGTTCCAGGTCTAACACATGCACTTTTAGAGTAATCCACTTAGCTAGGATAGTTGATGTCTACCCCGAGTCAATATCAACGATACACAATCCGACTCATTCTCCTTAATTCGACACCATAACCCACACATCCCCAAGATACACCCAGACACTCACTCGATTATTAGTCAAGCGTAAGACACATCCGGGTTTTGCTTACGAATCACCTCGTAACTGATCTAGACCCTTGCATCGAACATAGTCATGACCTTCTTTGTACAACGAGTTTGATGACACTCAAGCAGTTACAACTTACATAACTTCAACAGTTCAACCGTCATATTGCACATATCAAGGTTCGAACACGCTGTTATTATGCACATAATCATATCATCACATTCAAGCAATTACAACATTCACGTTCACAGTTAATACAAACAACAAGAAGCACACATTCACAGTTTCGAAGATACAACTCACATACAATTCCAATTTAGTAGTTAGTTCGCTCCATGGATGGCCATTTCTGGTCATCCATGCAATTACACAACCCTTAGGGCCGGATACCAATTGGAACCTTCTCAGTTCCAATCTACCTTTCTTGTGTTCCTTCAGTTGTGACCACGACGCCCGGTTCACCTTGTTGAGATACCAATTGGAATCAAGAGATGCCAATTGGACTCAACCCATACAACAAGCGACACTCGCACGAAAGGAGAGAAAAAGGGGAACAACTTCCTCGAATGGTTCCTAGCCTCCTGAAGATTAGATGTGGACGTCAACACACCAATCCGCAGAAGTCTAGTCCACATTTTGCTATTGTACTGGGAGACCGATAACCTGGGATCTAATACTAATTTGTCACGACTCAACCCACCGGGCCGTGCGGGCACCTACTCTAACACCTAAGTAGGAGAACCTTCATATTCCAATAGTAAAAACATGTTGATAATTAAAGAAAAACGGATATAGATGGAATAACTGGTTTAATAAATAAGAACCTTTAAAACACTCTCGGATTTAGATTTGTAAAATAATTAACACCCCTAAGGATCTAGTCTAAATATGTACAAGAGCTACTAAGAGTAAAATTCCAGACATGGTAATACTAATAATAAAAAGACACTGCTCCCACCAAGTGGAAGGAAAAATAGAAGCTGCTGGAGAATTTCTTCGCCTTCACCTAATGTGACATCACCGAACCTGTAGTCAGACTATGTCAAAAGGCATAGCAAGAGTAGTATCCGTACAAAATCACACATACTGGTAGGCATCATCGGTCAACCCGACGCCCACTGCATAATATAAGAATTCAACTAGCAAGATCATGTAATAAAACCACTTGCTTCTCCTACTTTACCCTCTCTCGAATACCTCTGAATTACACTAGTACACTTACTACTAACTTTCGACTCTATCAACCTACTTGCTAGGTTCTTGGTCATAGCCTAACCATTCTATCTCATAGAAGAGTCCATAATTACTACTACCAACCTTCCCCCGAACGAACAATCACACACGACATACCCTTCCCTTCTCTTCATCTTACCTAGTCTTTGCCACATGGCGCCTTTTATCAAGGCTTCCTAACCTCTAATCATGAATCTCTTGCAACACACTGACAACCTTCCTCTTAAACATTAGCAACTCTTGAACCCCTAGCCCTTCCCACATACCGTATTGCATTCCGGGTTGGACTTGCGCTTCCCGGTCCACTCAATAATGAGATACATAACAAGTTTACTCAACATAGTTGAACAATCAGATATGATTCCTCATAATCATTTAACAATTCCAGAGAATAACAACATCAATTATCATTCACGAACAACGCATAATTTCTCAATCCTCAGCACTAGACCTTGACACTGTGTTTCTTCTTGGAGGCCCAAGATATGCAGTTTGCACCTAAGTAAATTGTGTATCATGTAGTTGACCTTCTTGTTGTTGCACAACCTCCCCAATTTGCATCTGAAAACCATATAATCTGAGAGGTGATCGTGCAAGAAGTCTTCGGCCATATTGTGAAGTACCCTTCACATATGTAAGAATTCGTTTAACAGTCAGGAGATGCTCACTGTTTGGAGTTTGCATAAAATTGACTAACCAAGTTGATTGCATGTGATATGTTAGGTCTGGTTAGAGTGAGATGTTGGAGACTTCCTACAATGCTCCTGTACGTAGAGACATCAATCGAATTGCCTATGACCTGTTGTAAACCATGTTTTTGTACCAATGGTGTACTGACTGCTTTGGCAAGAGCCATGTCAGTCTTCATAAGTAGCTCAACAACATACTTCCCTTAATTCAAATGAATACTATCCTTGAAGTACCTTACCTCAACTCCTAGGAAGAAATGTAATGGTACAAGATCCTTCATGGCAAACTCCCTTACAAACCTCGTGATTATGTTTGCAATGAGCTCAGAAGAGCTATCGGTGATTGTTATATAATCCACATACAACAAAAGAAAAATCATCTCTCTATCACACAGAAGTATGAACAATGAGGAATCTGCCTTACTACGCTTAAACCCGAACCTATCAAACCAGGCCCTAGGTGTCTGTTTAAGACCATACAATGCTTTCTTGAGTAGGCGTTACATATTTTGGATATTATTCATCAACAAAGTCGAGAGGTTGGATCATGAACACTTCCTCCTAGAAATGTCCATGCAAGAAGGAATTTTTGACATCTAATTGCCTGATAGGCCATTATAGACCTTGACTACTGGACTGAAGGTCTCTCCAAAGTCAATGCCTTCAAGTTGTGAATATCCCTTTGCCACTAACCTGGCTTTGTACCTATTTATAGTACCATCTGGCTTTAATTTGGTCTTAAACACCCATTTGGAGCCAACTACATTCATGCCTGCAGTTCTTGGTATTAAGGTCCAAGTATGGTTTTTGTGCAAAGCGTCAACTTCTTCTTGCATTGGTTCATACCAGTGTGGACTTGCTAGTGCTTGTTTCACAGTGGCAGGTTCCATGCTCAATTTTTTTGCCGCTAGTGAGGTGTGAGTTATGGACATTTGCTTAGCTTTAAGCCTTGTGACCATGTGGTGTCCCTTTACATTGTCTTTTGCACCTTCATTTTCATTTACAAAAGTTTCCATAAGATCAGTATGCTTAATGTTAAGCCAATTTGAGAAGTCAACTTCCAGTTGTACATTGGGCACTTGCGCTTCATTGGTGCCATCTACACTTGTATTTGCATGAGTAGAATTTGTTGAGTTATCAATACTTTGATCATCTCCTGGCAGAACTTCCATATCTTGACCATCATTGTTGTCACTATGGTTGTCTTCACCATCATACTCTGAACTAGATGTAGTCAGAACTTGTTGATGAGTCCACAACTTGGACTTATTTAGGGCTATATTTTGATAGAAATTGTGTCCTCAAATGCTTATTTTATCTCAATATCTGATGAAAATCCTTAAGTTTCAGGTATTTGAAGTTTGAAGGAAAACATGGACACTACGTCGCAAAAAGGAACGAAAAGGCCAAAAAGAACGAAGAAATGAAGGCCTTAGGATCACCAAGTCCACTTGGTGAGTCGCCGAAGGGTTTTACTTCACCTTTTGTTCCAGTGTGCTGATCCCTGAAGGAAAGGATCAAGTCAGCGGAAAAAGGGAGAAGTCAGCGATGAAATACACCAAAGGGCGAATCGCCGAGTTGATCGGCGATTTCGACTAACAATGCCGAATGATCCGCTGCAGCACAAATCTGTGAAAACTATAACTACTAGTTAGATGTGTAGTTTTAAGGGTCGAACAATTATTATAATTTTCATATAGAATAGTACTTTTTGATATTTTTGCTCTAAGCTTGAAAGGGTTTTGAAAACTTGAAGATGCAAAGGGTTTCATCATCAAGATTTGGATTTGGGTCTCTTGGGTTCTTTGATCTTGGCATGTATCAGGACTTAAATCTTCATACCCAGTTGAATGTAATCTTAATTTGGTATAAATTTCTATCTCTTATACATGTGTGGCTAAAACCCCTAATTCTTAGGGTGTGATTTAGCGAATATGGGTTAAGATAATTGTTAGGTCTTGCTTGCTGATAGTTTAATTGTAGTTTAATTGTGATTTCGTTTAGTGGTTGTGGATGAACTTAATCAGGTTGTAGTTGCAAATATAATCTCATATATGTGTTTTCGGCTTGCTCGAGAGAGAGGTCGTAAAACTAAGACCACTAAATTGATGGCCAGTGTGAGTGGGTCGACATGAGGTTCAACTTGAGAGAGTGAACCCTAGTCCCATGTCCACACACTCAACTCGAGAGAGTGAGTGGGTTAAGGCGGAGGCTGTTCTTCATGCGGCAAGTGGATGTCCGAGAGGAACCCACTTGAAATGGGGTAGGTTGCTCGAGAGAGAGCTAATCCCTCTTAAAGTCTAGCCTAGTCATAATTATTCTATGAATTTTCTATCGAAAGCATGTACCCAATAATGTAACTTAACTCATATTCCCATCACATCCCAAGGATCCCCTTTCATTGCTTAGAAATCCTTGTTTATTTTGCTGTTTTTACTTACTAGTGACAAAACCCCCCATTGTTAATTGACACTCTTGTGTCCCTATTTAATTTACAATGTTTTTAATCGTTAATGTCTTTAGCTACGACTAGTTAGAACTAAGTTTTATTTTTTTATTAATTCTCAAAACTACTCTTTTGGAAACGATCCCAACCCTTGGTTGGGTTACTAAACTATTGTACGATCGTAGTCACTTGGATCAGAAGTTGTGTCTTGATTACGCAAACATCACTTGTCCAGAAGGCTCAGGTTGAACCTGAGTGTCTACCACTATTATAGTTGCTGGTGCAATTATTTCAGTCAAGTTGTCCAACACTTCCCCTAAAGTGATAGTGTCACTTGAACTGGTATATGGATCCTGCACAGTGGAGAAAAATTCAAGGAAAGTAGCAAGATGAGGTGAGACATTAATATTATGCTGATCAGTCTACACATAGGGCAATGCGAGCTCATCAAATATGACATGCCTAGACACATACACCCTCTTGGTCTGTGGGTGGTAGCACCTATATCCTTTGTGTAGGCTACTATAGCCAATAAATATACAAGGATATGTCTTTGGTGAGAACTTAGTCTTTCCCTTTAGGTAAGGATAACATTTGCAACCAAAGACTTTCAGGCTATTATAATCGGGAGAGGCACCAAAAAGTTTCACACACGGGATCCCATTCTTTAGAATTGAGGAAGGCATTCTGTTTATTAGAAAGACAATAGTTAGAAATGCTTTAACCCATAAGAACTGAGGCAGCTTAGCATGAAACAACAATTTCAGACTAGTTTCCACTATGTGTCTATGTTTTCTCTCAGAAACTCCATTCTGCTCGGGAGTGTGAGGACACGATATTTGCCTAATGATGACATAGTTCTCCAAATGCTTGACAAACTCAGTTTGCATAAATTCACCACCTCCATCACACCGGAAAATTTTAATAGTTTTTGAAAATTGTCTTTCTACCATTTGTTGAAACTTGAGAAAGACTTCAAAGAATTCAAATTTCTTCTTCAAAGGATAGAGCGAGGTATATCTAGTATTATTATCCACAAAGATCACATAGTATTTCATATGTTGGGAAGACTCAATAGGTGTTGGTCCCTAAAGATCACAATGTATTTTGTGTAAAGGAATTTGCTCAATTTTATTTCTCAACTCAAAAGAAAGTTTACAACTTTTCCCTAATTGACAGCTAGTACAGATACTGGGAACCTTATTCCAACTCCTAACATCGATGCATTTATTGCTACTTGAATTTTTTAAAGACTTCAGACTAAGATGTCCTAATCTAGACTGCCAAATACTCTTTGACATCTTCCAATCTTGTGTGGTTGTTAAGGCAAAGAGATTGTTGTCTTCCCGTTGATAGAGTCCTCCTGCATTAGAACCCTTGGCCAGTGGTGTTCCTGACTTCTTGTCCTTAATAAGAAAACCAAATTCATCAAATTCAAGAGTTGCAGAATTGTCTTTTGCAAGTTTACTAACTGAAAGAAGATTCTTTGTGATTTTAGGGACTACCAGTATATCTTTAACTTTCAAACCTGACTTGTTGAGATTTCCAACATGTGTAAATGCTAATTGTGAACCATTCCCAACAATTATTTTGTCTGTCCCATTATAGATTTGAAGATCAAATAGATTACCTGATGTGTTTGTCATGTGAGTTGTTGCACCAGAATCCACATACATTGCAACATCTTCACCTATGGTATTCTGCATTGTTGCCCAATCTGTGTCTAAAATAGTACCATTGGTTTGAACAAACTTTGCAGAAACACGAAGTTACCAAAGTTTAATGAACCAATGAAAAATAGAAGAACAAAAATTAATTCACAAAAACTAAAATCTGTAAAACATACCAGAATCTGGAAAAAAACAAAACGGAAAAAGATCAAGCCCATTGAATGCACAGTGTCCCCTTAAGGAAATTATTCCCCTCTAGTATCCAAGGTTTGATTTGGAATATGTCCTCCCAGGATAGAATGATCTCAATCACCAGTGTATTGATACCCAAAACTCTGGTGTTAGCGAGCCACTCAATGATAGTAAAGTACACAAAAAATATTTGTGCTGAAGAAGAAGAAGAAATCAGAAATTTTCATAAGTTAAAAGTCTGAATAATAACTCGTATTTATAGCCAAGAGGAACTAGTTCCGAAAGGTTAAAACCTTTCAGAAACCACACGACCATTTAAGAAAGTTTGCAACCTTTAAAACGGTCATGGCTGTTCCTGAAAGTTGCAACCTTTCAGAACAGTCATCTCCAACAGCGGGAAATTCAAATAAAACGGGAAAGTAATTTAAATAAAACGGGTCACGCGGATTCGAGTTGGATCAGAACGTTTCGGTTAATTAACAGATTAATTAAAACGTTTTGGCCATTTAATTTTATTTAATTAAATAAATAATTAGAACAAAACTTTGTCCAAAAATAATCTCTTGATCGATCATTTTCCAAAGCCAAAGCCAAAGCCGAAGCCAAGCCGAGCGAGCGATGACTATTTACATCCCTACTTTATACAAATAAGGAGAAACGTCGAGGTGACTCGAAAAAAATGAATTAAGTCAAATTTAAGAGAATTTTAATAATAAACGAATTTTAAAGGAGTCACCACCTAATTTTAGGAAAAACTAGGAAACCAATAAAAATGTCTACGACACTATTAGATTCTAGGTAAGGGGTTCAAGTCATTCCGAAGGAAAGGTGTTAGGCATTCTTCGAAATCCACAATTGTGGGTCCTGACTGGATTCATTTTTTCAAATTGAGGATGAGATAAAAACAAATATACAAGTATAATACACAAGTAATTTACACAAATAATAAAATTAACAATAATAAGAAACGACCTAAGTTTTGCCTGGCGTCAATAATGTACACAATAATAAATAAAAATTATAATTCGAACTCTGTTCGAATAACTTCAATGGGAAGAAACTCTAGACACCTGTAAAGACACTTAGTAAAAGTGCTAGTACTAAATAAATATGAACAAAAATAAACAAATTAAATAATAGCTAAAAAATAAAAATCCGTCTTATTAACATGGGAGACCTTGAAAATCGACGGTAATTTCTTCATTGGCCAATTTTAACAAACAAAAATATATGAACTGAAACTAAATTTTCGTCTTTTAAAATGGAGAGGCCTCCAAAATCGACGGAGAGATTTTCTCATTGGCCAATTTTAACAAACAAAAATATATGAATTTAAACTAAATATTTGTCTTTTAAAATGTGGAGGCCTCCAAAATCGACGGAGAGATTTTCTCATTGGCCAATTTTAATAAATAATTTATTTAACGTTAACTGCAATAATTGACATAAAGAAATGGCAACCAAAAGCAACTTTAACAAAAAAGAAAAAAGTTAAATGCAACATCAAGTAAATACTAAGGAACTAAGCAAAAATAAAAAAAATCATGACTTGTTGAAAAATCAAAAAACCATGACTTGTTGAAAAATCAAAATAGTGGTAATTTAATAACTAAAAATGGATTTGGACAAAATGATAAAATCAAACTTCAATGAACATATATTTGGGAATGAACACAAATTTATAATCCAATAGTGAACAAGAACAAAAACTAAAAGAAAAACACGATTAAAATACCTACCGGTAAAGTTAAAAGCAACATAACATTAACCAAAAAATATGATAACTAAGTGATATATAAAATTAACAGCACTAGTAAAGATAATCAAATATGCAAACAAAAATAATAACAAAAATAAATGGAACAAAGTATCAATACGAGACAAAAACATAACAACAATAAATAAGAAAATCTCTAAACAACTTAATATAGAAATAACAAGAAAACAATAACTACCCAAGTAAAGCTAAACATTATTGGATAAAACAAAACAAAAGAAGAGGCAGATGATATATTTAAAATAATTAACAGTGAGTATAAAAAGAATAAGAACAAACATTGAACTAAATAATCGAGAGCCAAAATAATTTTAAAAATAATAATATATATGCCATTAATATAAACAACCCAGAAACATCCAAATAAGTGTAAACATGATGAAACAATATTCAAAAAAATAAATATATAAAGAGTAAAATAATCCAAAACACAAAATAAAAATAAAACAATCGAATACATCAACATTTTCCGGCTAAATTTGTAAAATAAAGCAACACAAATATATAACTATGAATAGGCCAATTAACAAATCAACATAAACAAACCCAAAAATGTAATAAAATAAAGAGGAGAAGAAGAGTGGAGTGATTCCATAGTGAGAGAGAGTGACAGAGAGGGCTAGATCTTATTTCTTGGAGTTGTGGAGCTCACTGGCTGCTTTCTCGTTGTGCTCGCCAGAGGTTTTTGTTTCGCGGCTCTTTTCATCGGACTTTCGATCTGTAGCGAACGAAAAGGGGATTAGGGAAAGGGGATGGACTGGTGGCGAAATGAGTTTGTTTGGTTGGGGTTGCTGGCTGTTGGTGGTGATTTCTTTCTGAAAATCAATGGTTTTGGCTTGAGCTCATGGAGGCTTCGTGGTGGTAGAGTGGTGGTTTGTGATCTCGTTGGTTGTCAGAGAATTGAACGGTTGTTTGAGCTGTTGGGTTTGAGGGCCGATTTGGTGGATCTGGGGAAAATGATGAAAAATGGTGGTCGTTTGGTGGCTGTTTCAGGTCCTGTTGGTGTGAGATGGGGTCTGGTTCGCTTGTTGTGTTCGTTTTTTTGGTTGAGTTCGTGGTTGTTTAATGGTGGTGGACTGTTCACTGAAGGTTGTTTCCGGTGAGGGTGGTTGCTGGTGAGGAAGAAGATGGTAGCAGCAATGGTGTTTTGGTAGTTTCTCCGTCTGGACGAGAGGTTGTGTATGGTTGTTCTGCCATGGGATGATGGTTGTTTTTACAGCTCCGGTGGAGCCGAGGGAGAAAGAAGGAGCAAGGGTTGGATTCTGTTAAAGAAGTGTTTGAGCTTATTGGAGAAAAACTCCATTTCGGCCAAATTGATGGTCTATTGATTGGGGTTTTGGGTGATGGCAGCTAAGGAAGGAAAAGGGGAGAGGAAAAAAAATAGGGTTTTGCCATTTAGAAAATTCTTACCTCCTAAAAAATAATTCACCCCCCCTTCATTTTTGACCTAATCAAGACTTAAAATAGGAAAATAATTATGCAATGAGCTCAAATTGTGGCCCAAAATCATCGGTCAATATGTGTATGCAAATTTTATCCGTATTTGAATGAATTTCTAGACTGTGCAAAATATCTAAATGAATATCAACAAATGTAACAAATAAAATGAATATTAGAAAAAATATTATGAACGTAACTAATATAATGTGAAAAATGGAATTTTAAAATTAACTGATAAAAAATACTGAATTTTGATAAATATGGATAATTATCGATAAACATATTTAAAATTATAAAAAAATTATTTTGAACTATTAAATAAATAAAACATAAAAGTTACAAATTTTGAAAATATTAGGCCAAAATTGGGTGTCAACAACTGTCCCATTCGTTGGATATGATTGATGAAAGAAATCGTGGCCAACGAAAATTGAGAAATCCAATTTTGGCTGAACACATGACCTTAATATAAAAGTGTGGTTGGAATGTGGTGGAAGTCGATCCCGGACTTGCCTCCAAAAGGTTCCACGTTGTGTTGTGTCCTTGTTGAAGTACTCCGCACCTGTGGCTCAACTAAGAATGCATCCTATTGGATATTCTCGAAAAACCAATAATGAAACTCATTAGTAGAGAAAAAATTACAGGGAAAAAGGTAGCATCTCTTACAATACGACAAATGAAGATGATCCATTGGTAGTATAAAAATGCATGTCCATCGGTAGGACGAATGAAGACGATGATCCACCGGTAGGATTTTGAATGTATGTCCATCAGTAGGACGAATAAAAATTCTTTCAACGCAAGTCTCCTCCGACATGAACGTGGAATAGATAGGGTGCACATCCTTCATCTCCGAATAGATGCGACTTAAATGCAAATATCTTTCAACGCAAGTTTCCTTCGACTTGAACGTTGAATAGATATGGTGTACATCCTTCACCTACGAATAGACGCGACTTTAATGCAAATGTCTTTCAATGCAAGTTTCTTTCAATTTGAACGTTGAATAGATATGGTGCATATCCTTCACCTCCGAATATATGCGACTTAAATGCAAATATCTTTCAATGCAAGTTTCCTTCGAATTGAACGTTGAATAGATAGGGTGCACATCCTTCACCTCCGAATAGATGCGACTTAAATGCAATGACCTTCTCAGCGAATGAAAATGCAAATGATGGATTACTCGATAATTATCCATTGTAACGAGGTGGATGGATAGATGATTGTCCAACTGTAACGGGGTGGATGACTTGATGATAATGCTGAAGATTTGCAAGTTGACTTTGAACTTCAAGTGATGATGGATCATTTGAAGTTGACTATCAAGCTCCTGATAGGACTCGTTGGAATTTTTGAGGTCTTTCTTAAAAATTCTGTCCTAGCTATAACTTTATGCAAATCTCAAAATGATCTCCAATCTTGATTTGCTGGAGATAGCACCTCTATGGTGTTTTTTGAGATATTCTTAAAAATTCTGTCCTAGTTTTTATTACAAGGAGAAAAGAAAATCACATTGGATATATGACTGAGCCGTCGTGGTGCCTATATATCCTGCTGAGCCAGGAATCATTTCAAATGTAGTTCCAATCCCGTAGATGATAAATACTACAAAGAATCAGAGACAAAATCATCAGTAGAAAATGCACAATATGAACATGATGAAAATAAAAAATAAAAAAAGATATTTCTCGCGATATTCAAAGCCTAAAGACAAACGATATGCCACCTTTTATTTTTTAGCGGATGACCCAATGAAGTAAAATATGCATCTCACATTGATAAGATTAGCCTAATGTCACATTTTAGAGTGAAAAAAAAAACAAAAAAGGAAATGCAATTTTTTTTAAGGAAAGAATCTGAAAAAAATATACTTTGGAAAGATGTATTAGGGTTAGTTTTGTTCACTTTTTTTTTAAAAAAAAATGAATATGAAGAGACAGTCAAGTATTGACTACAAATTGGTACCAGGAGTTAGGATCACATATAAACCTTTTTTTTTTCTAACTAAGACATGAATTCAAGGTAACTCCTACAACTTCAAATGGTACCTCAAACAACTTAAGTATCAACAAGTTTTATCCATCTTTCTTCAAACAAATATTTGAATTGTACCAATCCCCATGTTTCAAGTTCCCTCACAAAAAGAAAAGTCCTATTTCACACATATTTGAAGAATATTATTTGAGGACATTTTTTGAAGTGCACTCGCACTTATAAGAATGTTCAATGCATGCAACTGTGATACCATATGCTTGGCCCTTATGTAAATCTCCACTAATATGAGAACATTTGGAATGAGATCATGTAGGAATTGTCATTGGCTTGTAATGTACGCTTAGGGATGGATATGATATATATTAGGGATAAGAGTGACTTAATTCCTTCTTGAGCGTCACAGTAATTTGTGTTTTTGATGATTGGTACACCTTTGGTGTCTCATCCTCTTTATTGTCCCCTGTTTTTTTTTCCGACTTCTTTTGAATTCTTATTTGTTGGAGATTTTCTTTTTTCATGCCTTTGTTTGGAAATTTTCTCCTCTTTTGTTGGAGTTTTTTCCTTCTCGTCTTTCATTGACCTTGTAGGGGTGTTTTTGTCTGTCTTTATTTCTTTCAACCCTTTTTTTTCTTTCTTTCTTTCTTTTTCTTTCTCTAGAAGTCGTTTTTTTTGCTTCCTCGACTTTGGGAGACTTTGTATCTTTTGCCTTTGGCAACTTCAAACATGAATCTTCTCTTATAATTTGCACACTCTTGGTGCGCTCAAGAAGGTTGGGTCAAGAGAGCGATAGTGCATGGAAGCACTAAAAAGGGGTAGTGGCTAAGATGTGGTTGTCCAATGAAAGGCTTCATGCTCAAAGTGGGGAAAACTAGGGATTCATTTCATTTCGTAGGTTTTAAAAGGCACTATCAGGTCAAAAAAGACCTACAATCCTTTCCCAACCAAACATATTTCAGGATTTCGCCTAGATAAACATTCAAGCCAAGTCCTAGATCAACAATGCGATGCAATTGAATTTTGATCTAAAATCTCACCAAACAATGCACATGAAATCATGAGGTTGGTTTTATTCTTGTCTTGAATACATGCAAGAGAATTTTCAAGCATCACAAAAGTAGAAATCAGAGGTACCAAAAGAGTCTATAGTTCACCACAAAGTCATGACTCTTCATCATACAAAATATATTTACATGCTTCTAACTTCATTGGTTCCAACTGAGTTGAAGACATGACTCTTACGATAAATACACATTTTTTTTGAAAGAATGAATACCGAACCCAAAATGGGCTGTCTACGTACTCTTATCGAGATGAGAATCAGGTGTGCGTAGTTCATGCATATATGCCTTTGAAAATATGCACAAACTATTTTACTTTTCTTTTCTTATTTTTGTTCCTCAAATTTGAAAGAATAAATACCGAACTCAAGAACTACTGCCTACGTATCTCACCAAAATGAGAATCAGGTTCGCGTAGTTCGTGCAGATATGTGGCACAAAATAATTTCAAAATTTAGACAAACCAAGAGCGATTCATTGTATCCTCAGGCTTACATGAAAAATAATAAAAAATAAATGAGTGTGACCTCATAGTCAAAGACTCCCCTGGTTTGTCTTTTTGACTGGATATTAATGTCCTGTGAAATACAAAGACTCAAATTTCGCGAGTTCTCTTATCCCTTGCAACTTCGGACGAACAATTACTTCCAAATTTTGTTATAAATCAAACTCTCGTTTAAAAAATAGAAAAAATCAAAAGGTAAAAGTGTTAGTTCGTGTTCATAATGAATAATGCAATATAGCACACGAAAAATTAATTAAACACATAAAGCACTGCATTGATTGAAAAATGAACTCAATTATATCACATAGTATTCAAACAATTATTACGCGCCCTATACAAATATGTGACCCTTTTGTGCCAAGGGTACACATAAGTATGATTGTCTTTTTATTGACTACGGGCCTAACAAACACAAGTTGGGCTTCTAATGGGCCCAACACGCCTTGGGTGTTGAGTCGACTTAATTCAAAATGCGCTAAATTCAGAATTTGGTTTCGCTCTACACTAGTTGACTAAGAGTGACTTCTGAAAGACCGGTAACCCAAGCGGACAACTTAGGCTGGAACTCATGACAACCATTGGATGCCTGAAGTACCAATAAATTGTCGATCATTCCGAAAAAGGGTCGAGTAAAAAAAGTCCGGATGCGAATATGCAAAAACCGTTCTTAATATACTGTACATAAATGTTATAAAATGTAACGAATGCAACAACAATGAACATACAAGAAAAAAGATAAAGAATAAACCACAAGTACAATATATAAATAATCAACAAAATATACAAAGTACAAGGTATAACACAGTATAAGAAAATGATCATCAATTTGAAAAGATGAATACATAATGGTTAGAACCTCTATATCCCCAGCAGAGTCGCTATTCTGTTTACATCCCTACTTTATACAAATAAGGAGAAACGTCGTGGTGACTCGAAAAATAATGAATTAAGTTAATTTTAAGAGATTTTTAAGAATAAACGAATTTTAAAGGAGTCGCCACCTAATTTTAGGAAAAACGAGGAAACCAATTAAAAATGTCTACGACACCATTAGATTCTAGGTAAGAGGTTCAAGTCATTCCGAAGGGAAGGTGTTAGACATCCTTCGAAATCCACAATTGTGGGTCCCGCCTGAATTCATTTTTTCAAATTGAGGACGAGATAAAAACAAATATACAAGTATTATAAACAAGTAATTTACACAAATAATAAAATAAACAATAATAAGAAACGACCTAAGTTTGCCTGGAGTCAGTAATATACACAATAATAAATAAAAATAATAATTCGAACTCCGTTCGAATAGCTTCAATGGGAAGCAACTCTGAATACCTGTAAACACACTTAGTAAAAGTGTTTGTAGTAAATAAATATGAACAAAAATAAACAAATTAAATAATAACTACAAAATAAAAATCCATCTTATTAACATGGGAGAATTGAAAATCGACGGTAATTTTTTCATCGGCCAATTTTAACAAACAAAAATATATGAACTTAAACTAAATTTCCGTCTTTTAAAATGGGGAGGCCTCCAAAATTGATGGAGAGATTTTCTCATTAGCCAATTTTAACAAACAAAATATTTGAACTTAAACTAAATTTCCGTCTTTTAAAATGGGGAGGCCTCCAAAATTGACGAAATTTTTTTCTTATTGGCCAATTTTAATAAATAAATTATTTAATGTTAATTGCAATAATTGACATAAAGAAATGGCAACCAAAAGCTACTTTAACAAAAAGAAGAAAGTTAAATGCAACAACAAGTAAATACTGAGGAACTAAGCAAAAATCAAATAATCATGACTTGTTGAAAAATCGAAATAGTGGTAATTTAATAACTAAAAATGGATTTGGACAAAATGATAAAATCAAACTTCAATGAACATATATTAGGGAATGAACACAAAATTATAATCCAATAGTGAACAAGAACAAAAACTAAAAGAAAAACATGATTAAAAAACCTACAGGCAAAGTTAAAGGCAACATAACATTAACAAACAAATTTGATAACTAAGTGATATATAAAATAACAGCACTAGGAAAAACAATCAAATATACAAACAAAAACAATAACAAAAATAAATGGAACAAAGTATCAATACGAGACCAAAACATAACAACAATAAATAAGTAAATCTCTAAACAACTTAATATAGAAATAACAAGAAAACAATCACTTCCCAAGTAAAGCTAAACATTATTGGATAAAACAAAACAAAAGAAGAGGCAGATCATACGTTTAAAATAATTAATAGTGAGTATAAAAAGAATAAGAACAAACATTGAACTAAATAATCGATAGCCAAAATAATTTTTTGTAAAAAAATATATGCCATTAATATAAATAACCCAGAAACATCCAAATCATTGTAAACATTATGGAACAATATCCAAAAAAAATATATATAGAGAGTAAAATAATCCAAAACACAAAATAAAAATAGAACAATCGAATACATCAACATTTCCGGCCAAATTTGTAAAATAAAGCAACATAAATATATAACTATGAATAGACCAATTAAAAAATCAACATAAACAAACCCAAAAATGTAATAAAATAAAGAGGAGAAGAAGAGTGGAGTGATACCATAGTGAGAGAGAGTGACAGAGAGGGCTAAATCTTATTTCTTGGAGTTGTGGAGCTCCCTGGCTGCTTTCTCGTTGTGCTCGCCAGAGCTTTTGTTTCGCGGTTCTTTCCATTAGAGTTCCGATCTTTAGCGAACGAAATGGGGATTGGGGAAAGGGGATGGACTGGTGGCGAAATGGGTTTGTTTGGTTAGGGTTGCTGGCTGTTGGTGGTGATTTATTTTTGAAAATCAGTGGTTTTGGCTTGAGCTCATGGAGGATTCGTGGTGGTAGAGTGGTGGTTTGTGATATCGTTGGTGGTCGGAGACGTGAACGGTTGTTTGAGCTGTTGGGTTTGAGGGTCGATTTGATGGATCAGGGGAAGATGATGGAAAATGGCAGTCGTTTGGTGGCTGTTTCAGGTCCTGTTAGTGTGAGATGGGGTCAGGTTTGCTTGTTGTGTTCGTTTTTCTAGCATTTTCTGGTTGAGTTCGTGGTTGTTTAATGGTGGTGGACTGTTCACTGGAGGTTGTTTCCGGTGAAGGTGGTTGCTGGTGAGGAAGAAGATGGCAGCAGCAATGGTGTTTTGGTAGTTTCTCTGTCTGGACGGGAGGCTGTGTATGATTGTTCAGCCATGGGATGATGGTTGTTTTTTAGCTCCGGTGGAGCCGAGGGAGAAAGAAGGAGCAAGGGTTGGATTCAATAAAAGAAGTGGTTGAGCTTATTGGAGAAAAATTCCATTTCCAGCCAAATTGATGGTCTATTGATTGGGGTTTTGGGTGATGGCGGCTAAGGAAGGAAAATGAGAGAGGAAAAAAAATAGGGTTTTGCTATTTAGGAAATTCTTACCTCCTAAAAAATAATTCACCCATCATATTTTGACCAAATCAAGAGTTAAATAGGAAAATAATTATGCAATGAGCTCAAATTGTGGCCCCAAATCATCGGTCAATATGTGTATGCAAATTTTATTCGTATTTGAAAGAATTTTTAGACTGCGCAAAATATCAAAATGAATATTAACAAATGTAACAAATAAAATGAATATTAGAAAAAATATGATGAACGTAACTAATATAATGTAAACAATACAATTTTAAAATTAACTGATAAAAATTCTAAATTTTGATAAATAAGGATAGTTATCGATAAATATATTTAAAATTATGAAAAAATTATTTTGAATTATTAAATGAATAAAACTTAAAAGTTACGAATTTTGAAAATATTAGTTCAAAATTGGGTGTCAATTGCTGTCCCTTTCGTTGGATATGATTGATGAAAGAAATCGTGGCCAACGAAAATTGAGAAACCCGATTTTGTTCGAACACATGACCTTTATATAAAAGTGTGGTTGGAATGTGGTGGAAGTCGATCCCGGACTTGCCTCCAAAAGGTTCCATGTTGTGTTGCGTCCTTATTGAAGTACTCCGCACTTGTGGCTCAACAAAGAATGCATTTTCTTAGATGTTCTCGAAAAAACAAAGATAAAACTCAGTAATAGAGACAAAATTACAGGGGAAAAGGTAGCATATCTTACAATACGACAAATGAAAATGATCCATTGGTAGGATAAAAATGCACGTCCATCGGTAGGACGAATGAAGATGATGATCCATCAGTAGGATGAACAAAAATTCTTTCAACGCAAGTCTCCTCCGACTTGAACGTGGAATAGATAGGGTGCACATCCTTCACCTCCGAATAGATGCGACTTAAATGCAAATATCTTTCAACGCAGGTTTCCTTCGACTTGAACGTTGAATAGATATGCTGCACATCCTTCACCTCCGAATAGATGCGACTTAAATGCAAATATCTTTCAACGCAAGTTTCCTTCGACTTGAACGTTGAATATATATGGTGCGCATCCTTCACCTCTGAATAGATGCGACTTAAATGCAAATATCTTTCAATGCAAGTTTCCTTCGACTTGAACGTTGAATAGATATGGTGCACATCCTTCACCTCAGAATAAATGCGACTTAAATGCAAATATCTTTCAATGCAAGTTTCATTCGAATTAAACGTTGAATAGATAGGGTGCACATCCTTCACCTCCGAATAGATGCGACTTTAATGCAATGACCTTCTCGGCGAATGAAAATGCAATGAAAAATGAAAATGATGGATGACTCGATGATAATGCTGAAGATTTGCAAGTTGACTTTGAACTTCAAGCGATGATGGATCATTTGAAGTTGACAGTACTCGTTGGAATTTTTGAGGTCTTCCTCAAAAATTCTGTCCTAGCTAGAACTTTCTGCAAATATCAAAATGATCTCCAATCTTGATTATCTGGAGATAGCACCTTTATTGTTATTTTTTGAGATATTATCAAAATTTTTGTCCTAGTTTTATTACAAGGAGAAAAGAAAATCACACTGGATATATGACCGAGCCGTCGTGGTGCCTACATATCCTGTCGAGCCAGGAATCAGGTCAAATGTAGTTCCAATCCTGTAGATGATAAATACTGCAAAGAATCTGAGACAAAATTATCAGTTGAAAATGCACAATATGAACATGATGAAAATAAAAAATAAAAAAGATATTTCTAGTGATATTCAAAGTCTAAAGACAAACGATATGCCACATTTTTTTTTGGCGGATTACCCAATGAAGTAAAATAGGCGTCTCACACTTATAAGATTAGCTTAATGTCACATTTTAGAGTAAAAAAAAACAAAAAAGGGAATGCATTTTTTTTAAGGAAAGAATCTGAAAAAAAAATACTTTGGAAAGATGTAATAGGGTGAGTTTTGTTCACTTTCTTTTTTTTAAAAAAAATGATTATGAAGAGATAGTCAAGTCTTGACTACAAATTGGTACCAGGAGTTAGGATCACATATAAACCTTTTTTTTCTAACTATGACAGAATTCAAGGTAACTTCTACAGCTTCAAATGGTACCTCAAACATACTTAAGTATCAACAAGATTTGTTCATCTTTCTTCAAACAAATATTTGAATTGTACCAATCCCCATGTTTCAAGTTCCCTCACAAAAAGAAAAGTCCTATTTCACACATATTTGAAGCATATTATTTGAGGACATTTTTTGAAGTGCACTCGCACTCACAAGAATGTTCAATGCATGGAACTGTGATACCATATGCTTGGTCCTTATGTAAATCTCTACTAATGTGAGAAAATTTGGAATGAGATCATGTAGGAATTGTTATTGGCTTGTAATGTAGGCTCAGGGATGGGTAGAATATATATTAGGGATAAGAGTGACTTAATTCCTTCTTGAGCGTCACAGTGAATTTGTGATTTTGATGATTGGTACACCTTTGGCGTCTGTTCCACTTTATTGTCCCCTATTTTTTTTTCGACTTCTTTTTAATTCTTATTTTTCGGAGCTTTTCTTTTTTCACGCCTTTGTTTTGAAGTTTTCTCCTCTTTTGTTGGAGTTTTTCCCTTCTCATCTTTCCTTGACCTTGTAGGGGTGTTTTTGTCTGTCTTTATTTCTTTCAACCCTTTTTTCTTTCTTTCTTTCTTTCTTTTTCTTTCTCTAGAAGTCATTTTTTTTTGCTTCCTTGACTTCGGGAGACTTTGTATCTTTTGCCTTTGACAACTTCAAACATGAATCTTCTCTTATAATTTGCACACTCTTGGTGCACTCAAGAAGGTTGGGCCAAGAGAGGGATAGTGCATGTAAGCATTAAAAAGGGGTAGTGGCTAAGATGTGCTTGTCCAATGAAAGGCTTCAGGCTCAAAGTGGGGAAAACTAAGGATTCATTTCATTTCGTAGGTTTTAAAAGGCACTATCGGGTTAAAGAAGACCTACAATCATTTCCTAAACCAAACATAACTCAGGATTTCGCCTAGATAAACATTCAAGCCAAGTCCTAGATCAACAATGCGATGCAATTGAATTTTGATCTAAAATTTCACCAAACAATGCAAATGAAATCATGAGGTTGATTTTATTCTTATATTGAATGCATGCAAGAGAATTTTCAAGCATCACAAAAGTAGAAATGAGAGGTACCAAAAGAGTCTATACTTCACCACAAAGTCAATCCCCTCCGTCATACAAAATATATTTACATGCTTCTAACTTCATTGGTTCCAACTGAGTTGAAGGCATGACTCTTACGATATATACACATTTTTTTTAAAGAATGAATATCGAACCCAAAAAGGGCTGCGTACGTATCTCATCGAGATGAGAATCAGGTGTGCGTAGTTCATGCATATATGCCTTTGAAAATATGCACAAACTATTTTACTTTTCTTTTCTTATTTTGTTTTTCTTCTTAAATTCCAAAGAATAAATACCGAACCCAAGAAGGGCTGTCTACGTATCCCACCATAATGAGAATCAGTTTCGCGTAGTTCGTGCAAATATGTGGCACAAAATAATTTCAAAATTTAGACAAACCTGGAGCGATTCATTGTATCCTCTTAACTGTCGATCATTGTACTGTCTATTGAATGTGGTCTCTCAATTTTTACAGTAACAACTTGTTGTATTCTTTTTTGGATATCTCTTCAAACAGTGTATACTCCCAATGATTCCCAAGAACTATACATTATGATCACCATCCCCGACTGTTGTGTCGGTGACGGTTTCCCTGCAAAAATATGAGAAATGTGTGAAAGCAAGGCTTACATGAAAAATAACAAAAAATAAATGAGTGTGACCTCATAGTCAAAGACTCCCCTGGTTTGTCTTTTTGACTGGATATTAATGTCTTGTGAAATACAAAGACTGAAATTTCGCGAGTCCTCTTGTACCTTGCAGCTTCGGACGAACAATTACTTCCAAATTTTGTTATAAATCAAACTCTCGTTTCAAAAGTAGAAAAAATCAAAAGGTAAAAGTGTTAGATCGTGTTCATAATGGATAGTGCAAAATATCATACGAAAAATTAATTAAACACATAAAACACTGCATTGATTGAAAATAAACTCAATTATATCATATAATATACAAACAATTATTACGCCTCCTATACAAATACATGACCCTTTTGTGCCAAGGGTACACATAAGTATGATTGTCGTTCTATTGACTACGGGCCAAACAGACACAAGTTGGGCTTCTAATGGGCCCAACACGCCTTGGGTGTTGAGTCGACTTAATTCAAAATGCGCCAAATTTAGAATTTGGTTTCGCTCTACGCTAGTTGACTAAGAGTGACTTCTGAAAGACCGGTAACCCAACAGACAACTTAGGCTGGAACTCACGACAACCATTGGACGTCTGATGTACCAATAAATTGCCAATCATTCCAGAAAAGGATCGAGTATAAAAAGTCCGACTGCGATTATGCAAAAACCGTTCTTAATATACTATACATAAATGTTAGAAAATGTCACGAATGCAACAACAATGACCATACAAGAAAACAGATAAAGAATAAACCACAAGTACAATATATAAATAATCAACAAAATATACAAGCTACAAGGTATAACATAGTAAAAGAAAATGATCATCAATTTGAAAAGATGAATACATAATGGTTAGAACCTCTATATCCCCAGTAGAGGAGCCATTCTGTTTACATTCCTACTTTATATAAATAAGGAGAAGCGTCATGGTGACTCGAAAAATAATGAATTAAGTAGATTTTTAAGAATAAACGAATTTTAAAGGAGTCACCACCTAACTTTAGGAAAAACGAGGAAACCAATTAAAAATGTCTACGACACCATTAGATTCTTGGTAAGGGGTTCAAGTCATTCCGAAGGGAAGGTGTTAGGCATCCTTCAAAATCCACAACTGTGGGTCCTGACTGAATTCGTTTTTTCAAATTGAGGATGAGATAAAAACAAATATACAATTATAATAAACAAATAATTTACACAAATAATAAATAAACAATAATAAGAAACGACCTAAGTTTGCCTGGCGTTAATAATATACACAATAAGAAATAAAAATTATAAAAGTGTTTGTAGTAAATAAATATGAACAAAAATAAACAAATTAAATAATAACTACAAAATAAAAATCCATCTTATTAACATGGGAGAATTGAAAATCGACGGTAATTTTTTCATCGGCCAATTTTAACAAACAAAAATATATGAACTTAAACTAAATTTCCGTCTTTTAAAATGGGGAGGCCTCCAAAATTGATGGAGAGATTTTCTCATTAGCCAATTTTAACAAACAAAATATTTGAACTTAAACTAAATTTCCGTCTTTTAAAATGGGGAGGCCTCCAAAATTGACGAAATTTTTTTCTTATTGGCCAATTTTAATAAATAAATTATTTAATGTTAATTGCAATAATTGACATAAAGAAATGGCAACCAAAAGCTACTTTAACAAAAAAGAAAGAAGTTAAATGCAACAACAAGTAAATACTAAGGAACTAAGCAAAAATTAAATAATCATGACTTGTTGAAAAATCAAAATAGCGGTAATTTGATAACTAAAAATGGATTTGGACAAAATGATAAAATCAAACTTCAATGAACATATATTAGGGAATGAACACAAATTTATAATTCAATAGTGAACAAGAACAAAAACTAAAAGAAAAACACGATTAAAAAACCTACCGGCAAAGTTAAAGGCAACATAACATTAACAAACAAATTTGATAACTAAGTGATATATAAAATTAACAGCCCTAGTAAAAATAATCAAATAGACAAACAAAAATAATAACAAAAATAAATGGAACAAAGTATCAATACGAGACCAAAACATAACAACAATAAACAAGAAAATCTCTAAACAACTTAATATAGAAATAACAAAGAAACAATCACTTACCAAGTAAAGCTAAACATTATTGGATAAAACAAAACAAAAGAAGAAGCAGATCATATGTTTAAAATAATTAATAGTGACTATAAAAAGAATAAGAACAAGCATTGAACTAAATAATCGATAGCCAAAATAACTTTTTAAAAAAAAATATAGGCCATTAATATAAATAACCCAGAAACATCCAAATCATTGTAAACACGATGAATCAATATCCAAAAAAAATATATAAAGAGTAAAATAATCCAAAACACAAAATAAAAATAGAACAATCGAATACATCAATATTTTCTGGACGAATTTGTAAAATAATGCAACATAAATATATAAATATGAATAGACCAATTAACAAATCAACATAAACAAACCCAAAAATGTAATAAAATAAAGAGGAGAAGAAGAATGGAGTAGTACCATAGTGAGAGAGAGTGACAGAGAGGGCTAGATCTTATTTCTTGGAGTTGTGGAGCTCACTGGCTGCTTTCTCGTTGTGCTCGCCAGAGGTTTTGTTTCGCGGCTCTTTCCATCGGAGTTTCGATTTGTAGCGAACGAAATGTGGATTAGGGAAAGGGGATGGATTGTTGGCAAAGTGGGTTTGTTTGGTTGGGGTTGCTGGCTGTTAGTGGTAATTTCTTTCTGAAAATCAGTGGTTTTGTCTTGAGCTCATGGAGGTTTCGTGGTGGAAGAGTGGTGGTTTTTGATCTCGTTGGTGGTCGGAGACGTGAACGGTTGTTTGAGCTGTTGGGTTTGAGGGCCTATTTGGTGGATCTGGGGAAGATGATGGAAAATGGTGGTCGTTTGGTGGCTGGTTCAGGTCCTGTTGGTGTGATGGGGTCTGGTTCGCTTGTTGTGTTCGTTTTTCTGGCATTTTCTGGTTGAGTTCGTGGTTGTTTAATGGTGGTGGACTGTTCACTGGAGGTTGTTTCCGGTGAGGGTGGTTGTTGGTGAGGAAGAAGATGGCAGCAACAATGGTGTTTTGGTAGTTTCTCCGTCTGGACGGGAGGTTGTGTATGGTTGATCTGCCATGGGTTGATGGTTGTTTTTTTAGCTCCGATGGAGCCGAGGGAGAAAGAAGGAGCAAGGGTTTGATTCTGTAAAAGAAGTGTTTGAGCTTATTGGAGAAAAACTCCATTCCCGGCCAAATTTATGGTCTATTGATTGGTGTTTTGGGTTGTGGCGGCTTAGGAAGGAAAATGGGAGAAGAAAAAAAATTAGGGTTTTGCCATTTAGAAAATTCTTACCTCCTAAAAATAATTCACCCCCTTCATTTTTTACCTAATCAAGACTTAAATAGGAAAATAATTATGCAATGACCTCAAATTGTGGCCCAAAATCATCAGTCAATTTGTGTATGCAAATTTTATCCGTATTTGAATGAATTTCTAGATTGTGCAAAATATCAAAATGAATATTAACAAATGTACCAAATAAAATGAATATTAAAATAATATAATGAACGTAACTAATGACATGTAAAAAATGTAATTTTAAAATTAACTGATAAAAAATCCTAATTTTTGATAAATAAGGATAGTTTTCGATAAACTTATTTAAAATTATAAAAAATCATTTTGAACTATTAAATAAATAAAACTTAAAAGTTACGAATTTTGAAAATGTTAGGCCAAAATTGGGTGTCAACAACTGTCCCTTTCGCTGGATATGATTGATGAAAGATATCGTGGACAACGAAAATTCAGAAACCTGATTTTGGCCAAACACATGACCTTTATAAAAAAGTGTGGTTGGAATGTAGTGGATGTCGATCCCGGACTTGCCTCCAAAAGGTTCCATGCTGTGTTGCATCCCTGTTGAAGTAGTCCGCACCTGTGGCTCAACTGAGAATGCATCCTCTTGAATGTTTTCGAAAAAATAAAGATGAAACTCATCAGTAGAGTCAAAATTATAGGGAAAAAGGTAACATCTCTTACAATACGACAAATGAAGATGATCCATTGGTAGGATAAAAATGCAAGTCCATCGGTAGGACGAATGAAGATGATGATCCATCGTTAGGATTTTGAATGTATGTCCATCAATAGGATGAATAAAAATTCTTTCAACGCAAGTCTCCTCCTACTTGAACGTGGAATAGATAGGGTACACATCCTTCACCTCTGAATAGATGCAACTTAAATGCAAATATCTTTCATCGCAAGTTTCCTTCGACTTGAACTTTGAATAGATAGGCTGCACATCCTTCACCTCCGAATATATGCGACTTAAATGCAAATATCTTTCAACGCAAGTTTCCTTCAACTTGAACGTTGAATAGATATGGTGCACATCCTTCACTTTCGAATAGATGCGACTTAAATGCAAATATCTTTCAACCCAAGTTTCCTTCGACTTGAACGTTGAATAGATATGGTGCACATCCTTCACCTCCGAATAGATGCAACTTAAATGCAAATATCTTTCAACGCAGGTTTCCTTCGACTTGAACGTTGAATAGATAGGGTGCACATCCTTCACATCTAAATAGATGCGACTTAAATGGAATGACCTTCTCGACGAATGAAAATGCAATGAAAAATGAAAATAATGGATGACTCGATGATTCTCCACTGTAACGAGGTGGATGGCTCGATAATAATGCAGAAGATTTGCAAGTTGACTTTGGACTTCAAGCGATGATAGAGCATTTGAAGTTGAGTATCAAGCTTCTAACAGTACTCGTTGGAATTTTTGAGGTCTTCCTAAAAAATTCTATCCCAGCTAGAACTTTTGGCAAATCTCAAAATGATCTCCAATCTTGACTTGCTAGAGATATCACCTTTATTGTGAATTTTTGAGATATTCTTAAAAATTCTTTCCCAGTTTTTATTACAAGGAGAAAAGAAAATCACATTGGGTATATGACCGAGCCGTCGTGGCACCTACATATCCTGTCGAGCCAGGAATCATATCAAATGTAGTTCCAGTCCTATAGATGATAAATAATGCAAAGAATCTGAGACAAAATCATCAGTAGAAAATGCATAATATGAACATGATGAAAATAAAAAATAAAAAAATAAAAAAAAGATATTTCTCGCGATATTCAAAGCCTTAAGACAAAAGATATGCCACATTTTTTTTGACGAATGACCCAATGAAGCAAAATAGGCGTCTCACACTGATAAGATTAGCCTAATGTCACATTTTAGAGTGAAAAAAAAAACAAAAAAGGAAATGCAATTTTTATCTTTTTTTTTAAAGAAACGAATCTAAAAAAATATACTTTGGAAAGATGTAATAGGGTGAGTGTTTGCTCACTTTTTTTAAAAAAAATGAATATGAAGAGACAGTCAAGTCTTGACTACAAATTGGTACCAGGAGTTAGGATCACATGTAAACCTTTTTTTTTTCTAACTAAAACTGAATTCAAGGTAACTCCTACAGCTACAAGTGGTGCCTCAAACATACTTAAGTATCAACAATATTTGTTCATCTTTCTTCAAACAAAGATTTGAATTGTACCAATCCCCTTGTTTCAAGTGCCCTCACAAAAAGAAAAGTCCTATTTCTCACATATTTGAAGCATATTATTTGAGGATATTTTTTGAAGTGCACTCACACTCACAAGAATGTTCAATGCATGCAACTGTGATGCCATATGCTTGGCCCTTATGTAAATCTCCACTAATGTGAGAACATTTGGAATGAGATCATGTAGGACTTGTTATTGGCTTGTAATGTAGGATTAGGGACGGGTAGGATATATATTTGGGATAAGAGTGACTTCATTCCTTCTTGAGCGTCACAGTGAATTTGTGCTTTTGATGATCGATACACCTTTGGCGTCTGATCCTCTTGTCCCCTGTTTTTTTTCCGACTTCTTTTGAATTCTTATTTGTTGGAGCTTTTCCTTTTTCACCCTTTTGTTTTGAAGTTTTCTCCTCTTTTGTTGGAATTTTTTCCTTCTCGTCTTTCATTGACATTGTAGGGGTGATTTTGTCTGTCTTTATTTCTTTCAACCCCTTGTTTTCTTTCTTTCTTTCTTTCTTTTTCTTTCTCTAGTAGTCGTTTTTTGGTTGCTTCCTCGACTTTGGGAGACTTTGTATCTTTTGCCTTTGACAACTTCAAACATCAATCTTCTCTTATAATTAACACACTTTTGGTGCACTCAAGAAGGTTGGGCCAAGAGAGGGATAGTACATATAAGCACTAAAAAGGGGTAGTGGCTAAGATGTGATTGTCCAAAGAAAGGCTTCAGGCTCAAAGTGGGGAAAACTAGGGATTAATGTCATTTGGTAAGTTTTAAAAGGCACAATCGGGTCAAAGAAGGCCTACAATCCTTTCCCAAACCAAACATAACTTAGGATTTTGCCTCCATAAACATTCAAGCCAAGTTCTAGATCAATAGTGCGATGAAATTGAATTTTTATATAAAAGCTCACTACACAATGCTCATGAAATCATGAGATTGGTTTTATCTTATCTTGAATGGATGCAAGAGAATTTTCAAGCATCACAAAAGTAGAAATGAGAGGTACCAAAAGAGTTTATTGTTTACCACAAAGTTAGTCCTCTCCATCATACCAAATATATGTACATGCTTCGTACTGCATTGGTCCCAACTGAGTTGAAGACATGACTCTTACAATATATACACAATTTCTTTTGAAAGAATGAATACCGAGCCCAAAAAGGGCTGCCTACGTATCTTATCGAGATGAGAATCATGTGTGCGTAGTTCATGCAAATATGCCTTTGAAAATATGCACAAACTATTTTACTTTTCTTTTCTTATTTTTTTTCTTTGGAAATTTGAAAGAATAAATATCGAACTTAAGAAGGGCTGCCTACGTATCTCACCAAAATGAGAATCAGGTTCGCGTAGTTCGTGTAGATATGTGACATAAAATAATTTCAAAATTTAGACAAACCTGGAGCAATTCATTGTATCCTCTTAACTGTCGATCTTTGTACTGTCTGTTGAATGTGGTCTCTCAATTTTTACAGTAACAACTTGTTGTATTCTTTTTTGGATGTCTTTTCAAATTGTGTATACTCCCAATGATTCCCAAGAACTATACATTAATATCACCATCCCCAACTGTTGTGCCGGGTATGGTTTCCCTGCCAAAATATGAGAAATGTGTGAAAGCAGGGCTTACATGACGTACCAATAAATTGCTGATCATTCCGAAAAAGGGTCGAGTATAAAAAGTTCGGCTGTGATTATACAAAAACCGTTCTTAATAAACTATACATACATGTCATAAAATGTCATGAATGCAACAACGATGAACATACAAGAAAACATATAAAGAATAAACCACAAGTACAATATACTAATAATCAACAAAATATACAAAATACAAGGTATAACACAGTAAAAGAAAATGTTCCGATCTATAGCGAACAAAATGGGGATTGGGGAAAGGGGATGGACTGGTGGCGAAGTGGGTTTGTTTGGTTGGGGTTGCTGGCTGTTGGTGGTGATTTCTTTCTGAAAATCAGTGGTTTTGGCTTGAGCTCATGGAGGCTTCGTGGTGGTAGAGTGGTGGTTTGTGATCTCGTTGGTGGTCGGAGACGTGAACGATATTTGAGCTGTTTGGTTTGAGGGCCGATTTGGTGGATCTGGGGAAGATGTTGGAAAATGGTGGTCGTTTAATGGGTGTTTTAGGTCCTGTTGGTGGTCGGAGACGTGAACGGTTGTTTGAGCTGTTGGGTTTGAGGGCCAATTTTGTGGATCTGGGGAAGATGTTGGAAAGTGGGGGTCGTTTGGTGGGTGTTTCATGTCCTGTTGGTGTGAGATGGGGTCTGCTTTGCTTGTTGTGTTCATTTTTCTAGCATTTTCTGGTTTAGTTCGTGGTTGCTTAATGGTGGTGGACTATTCACTAGAGGTTGTTTCCGGTGAGGGTGGTTGCTGGTGAGGAAGAAGATGGCAGCAACAATGTTGTTTTGCTAGTTTCTCCGTCTGGACGGGAGGCTGTGTATGGTTGTTCTGCCAAGGGTTGATGGTTGTTTTTTATCTCCGGTGGAGCCGAGGGAGAAAGATGAGCAAGGGTTGGATTCTTTAAAAGAAGTGGTTGAGCTTATTGGAGAAAAACTCCATTTCCAGCCAAATTGATGGTCTATTGATTGGGGTTTTGGGTGGTGGCGGCTAAAGAAGGAAAAGGGTAGAGGAATTTTTTTTAGGGTTTTGCCATTTAGGAAATTCTTTCCTCCTAAAAAATAATTCACCCCCTTTATTTTTGACCTAATCCAGACTTAAATAGGAAGAGAATTATGCAATAAGCTGAAATTGTGGCCCAAAATCATCGGTCAATCTGTGTATGCAAATTTTATCCGTATTTGAATGAATTTCTAGACTGTGCAAAATATCAAAATGAATATTAACAAATGTAACAAATAAAATGAGTATTAAAAATAAATAATATAATGAACGTAACTAATGACATGTAAAAAATGCAATTTTAAAATTAACTGATAAACCTAAATTTTGATAAATAAGGGTAGTTATCGATAAACTTATTTAAAATTATAAAAAAATTATTTTGAACTATTAAATAAATAAAACTTAAAATTTACGAATTTTGAAAATGTTAGGCCAAACTTGGGTGTCAACAACGACTACGACGGCGCGAGGGGGGTCCCTCTTTCCAACCCTTTTAACAATTAATAGAAGTGTTTCTCTATTTACACTCTTCTATTTTTCTTTCCACCACTAATGAGGGAAAAATGCCTTTTTACTAAACCATAAGAGGACTTTTCAAGTTCTCAACTTTTCATGTTCCTCTCTTTTCATCTTCCCTCCATTTTCTATTAACTCTTGCTATATACCCAAAAATCCCCCACATGAATGGAGAATGGTTATAACATAAGGAATGCACGGACGAGTGTGTACTTTACAAGCATGGATTAATTGCATCTGGATAAGTAGGTTTCCCCTTGGACTTTCTGTAGTGAACACATGTCGGATATACTCGATCAATCGGTAGATGCGATATCTTTGAACCATTGAGCTTTGGTGGATACCTAGACAACCATATGTCACACACTTAACCCTTTACCATTTATGGTTCTTACGGTTGTGTTCGTTTCAGCTATGAACACCTCCTAGTTTCATGAGTGTATAAAGAATAGGCTTTTGACATAAAATTCTCTTGGAACCGATTTACACTTCACGCTCACATAGGTGATTTCTAACCGTGTCATCTCGTAAATACACTATTTGGTCAAATCTACCAAACTTAGCAAATCATTAAAAACTTTAAGCTTTATTAACTCATTAACAAGCCTTAAAGTCTTAACATTGTTCCTGAACATTGTCTTCATCATGAGAATGGATTGAGTTGATTGATAATGTCGAACCGTCAGTCACAACTTTGTTTTTCTCCTTGAATCTAGCTCTTGGGATCTCCAGTCTGCTAGATAGAGTTACCGCCATGCTGACTTGTCCTAAGCCGTAAATCCATTCCCTTGGATGATCTTTCAACTACCTCTCTCACTAGGCATTTTGTTAGTGGATCTGACACATTATCGCTTGACTTCACATAGTCAATTGTGATAATTTCACTAGAGAGCAGTTGTCTTACGGTGTTATGTCTCCGTCGTATATGACGAGACTTCCCGTTGTACATGACACTCCCTGCCTTACCTATTGCTACTTGACTATCACAATGTATGCAAATAGGTCCCACAAGTTTGAGCCGGAATGAAATATCTTCTAAGAAATTCCGGAGCCATTCAGCTTCTTGACCAGCCTTATCTAAAGAAATAAATTCAGATTCCATTTGGAGCGAGCGATACATGTTTGTTTGGATGATTTTCAAGAGACTGCTCCTTCACTAAGTGTAAACACATAACTACTTGTGGATTTTACTTCATTTGACCCGGTGATCCAATTTGCATCACTATATCCTTCAATCACGACATGATGTTTATTATAATGCAAATCATAGTGTTGTGTATGTTTCAGATACCCCAACACACGTTTCATTGCCATCCAGTGAGTTTGATTCAGATTACTAGTGAACAGATTCAGTTTGGTAATAACACATGCTATATCTGGTCGCGTATAATTCATAATATACATCAAACTTCCCAACACTCTGGCATATTCCAATTGAGAGTCACTTTCACCTACATTCTTTTGAAATGTAAAGCTTAAATCAATTGGAGTTTTGACAACATTGAAATTCAAGTACTTGAACTTATCCAATACTCTTTCAATATAATGAGATTGAGATAATGCTAGTCCCTGAGGAGTTTTGAGAATCCTGATCCCTAAGATCAAATCAGCAACTCCTAAGTCCTTCATATCGGACTTGCTGGACAACATGCGCTTAGTAGCATTTATATCGTTAATATCTTTACTCATTATTAACATGTCATCAACATACAAACAAACAATGACTTCATGATTCAGAACGTTTTTAATGTAAATATACTTATCACATTTGTTAATCTTAAATCCATTTGCCAACATTGTTTGGTCAAATTTAGCATGCCCATTGTTTGGGTGCTTGCTTGAGTCCATAAAGTGACTTCACATGCCTGCACACTTTCTCTTATTTACCAGGAACTACAAACCATTCAGGTTGTTCCATGTAATTTTCTTCCTCCAACTCTCCATTGAAGAAGGTTGTCTTTACATCTATTTGATGGATTTTAAGATCATGCACTGCCGCTAGTGCTATTAACATCCTAATTGATGTTATTCTTGTTACTGGAGAGTATATCAAAGTAGTCCAGACCTTCCTTTTGTCTGTATCCTTTGACTACAAGTCTAGCCTTATACTTGTCTATAGTCCTATCGGCTTTCATTTTCCTTTTAAAGATCCACTTTGATCCTAAAGGTTTATTTCCGGGAGGAAGATCAACCAATTCCCAAGTATGGTTACTTAAAATTGATTCAATCTCACTATTGATTGCTTCTTTCCAATAAATTGACTCAAAAGAAGACATAGCTGTTTTAAATGTTTGAGGCTCATTTTCAAGCAAGAATGCCACAAAATCTGGTCCGAAAGAAGTGGATTTCCATTGACGATTACTACGCCTAGGATCCGCATTAGGTTGTGTATTTTCCGTTTATTCTTCCCGTGGTCATTTAGGTTTTTCACTTGTCGACTCACATTCAGTTTTATATAGATAAATGTGTTCAAAGAACTTAGTGTTATCTGACTTAATTACCGTATTCATATGAATTTCAGGATTATCAGATTTGTGAACCAAAAACAGACAGGCCTTACTGTTCACATCATATCCAATAAATACACAATCCACTATTTTGGGTCCAATTTTCACCCTCTTGGGTACATGAACCTCTACCTTGGCTAGACACCTCCACATTTTGAAATATTTCAAGTTGGGTTTCCTTCCTTTCCATAACTCATATGGAATCGATTGCATTTTGCTACGGGGTACCCTATTAAATATCCTGTTAGCCGTAAGGATGGATTCCCCCCCCCCCCCATAGGTTTTGCAGTGAACCAGAACTGATTATCAAGGCATTCATCATTTCCATTAATGTTCTGTTCTTCCGTTCAGCCAAACCATTTGACTGTGGTGTATAGGGTGCATTAGTTTGATGGATAATACCATATTCCAAACATATCTCTGCAAAAGGAGATTCGTATTCTCCACCCCTATTACTCTGAATCATTTTTATCTTTAGATTCAATTGATTTTCTACTTCAATTTTGTATTGCTTAAATGCATCAATTGCTTCATCCTTACTAGTAAGCAAATATACATAACATCATCGAGTGCAATCGTCAATAAAAGTTATAAAATACTTTTTCCCACCACGAGATGGTATCGACTTCATATCGCATATATCTATGTGAATTAAGTCTAAAGGTTTTGAATTTCTATTAACAGACTTATAAGGATGTTTAACAAACTTACTTTCCACACAAATTTCACATTTCGATTTATCACATTTGAAATCAGGAAATACTTCTAAAGTGATCAATTTTCTCAAGGCTTTGTAATTTACATGTCCCAAACGGGCATGCCATAAATCATTTGACTCCAATAAGTAAACAATAGCAGAATTCTTATTAATACTGTCAACAACCATTACATTCAGTTTGAAGAGGTCCTCAGTGAGGTAGCCTTTTCCTAAGAACATCTCATTCTTAGTTATTACAGCTTTGTCACTAACTAGGACAAACTTAAAACCCGTTCTTAACGAGCAATGCAGTAGAAACTAAATTCTTCCTAATAGTAGGAACGTGCAAAACGTTGTTCAGAGTCAACACCTTGTCGGATGTCATTTTCAACATTACTTTCCCAATTCCTGCAATCCTTGTTGTTGTTGTGTTCCCATGAGTGTACGTTGCAAAGGCTTTTTTTGCAGAGCAAATATGTCGAGTGGCACTTGAGTCGAGAAACCACTCCTTGGGATTTCCAACTAGTTGCACTCCGAGATCATTGCACAGAGGTCATCTGCATCTTCCATCTCTTCCACGATGTTTGCTTGACTTTTGCCTTTGTCTTTGTCTTTGTCCTTTCTTGGAGCACGACAGTTAGAAGACTTGTGACCAACCTTACCACAGTTGTAACAATTGCCCTTGAATTTCTTCTTGGCATATTCTAAATTATGTCCGTTGGACTTCTTTCTCTTCTTGCCTTTGGTACGAGCTTCTTCAACAGTATTAACTCCAATTATTGTCGAACTCTTACGAGACTTCTTTTCAGCGGTCTTGTTATCTTCCTCAATATTGAGCCGAATCACAAGATCTTTAAGCTTCATTTCCTTACGTTTGTGTTTTAGATAATTCTTGAAATTGTTCCACTAATGAGGTAACTTCTCGATTATTGCAGCCACTTGAAAAACTTTATTTACTACCACATCCTCAGCAATCAGATCATGGAAAATAAGTTAAAGTTTCTGCACTTGTGATCCAACAGTTTTACTATCTGACATTTTATAGTCTAAAATCTTTGCGACCACAAAACTTTTCAAGCATGCATCTTCTGTATTATATTTCTTCTCAAGTGCATCCCACAATTCTTTCGAAGTTGTCATTGCACTATAGACATTATATAAGTCATCCTCTAAAGCACTCAAAATGTAGACCTTACATAGGAAGTCTGCCTGTTTCCATGCTTCAATAATCATGAATTTTTCTCTGTCTGGCATTTCAGCAGCAGGCACCATAGTTACTTCATTTGTAAATTTCTAAAGACCAAGAGTGGTAATCCAGAAAAATACCCGCTGCTGCCATCCTTTGAAATTCACACCAGAGAATTTTCTCGGTTTCTCTGCTTGTGGTATAGCTGTTCGGGTTGGTGCATCAACAACCACCGTAACATTATCATTTGCCATTTCAGAATCTGTAACAAATAGAAATTGATACAAATGACTCAGTAAGCAATAACTTAAATTATAAACTTAATAGGAGTATAAATCCACGAAGGTTTTTGTCTCCACCAGAAACACATATTCAAATAAAAATAAATAATTTCCTTAAGATTGTTGCCCAATCTGTGTCTAAAACAGTACCACTGGTTTACACAAACTTTGCAGAAACACGAAGTTACCAAAGTTTAATGAACCAGTGAAAAAATAGAAGAATATAAATTAATTCACAAAAACTAAAATCTGTAAAACATACCAGAATCTGAAAAAAATAGAACGGAAAAAGATCAAGCCCACTGAATGCACAGTGTCCTCTTAAGGAAATTATTCCCCTCTAGTATCCGAGGTTTGATTTGGATTATGTCCTCCCAGGATAGAATGATCTCAATCACCAGTGTATTGATACCCAAAACTCTAGTGTCAGCGAGCCACTCAACGGCAGTAAAGTACACGAAAAATATTTGTGAGAAGAAGAAGAAGAAATAAAAAATTTTCTTAAGTTAAAAGTCTGAAGAATAACTGGTATTTATAGCCAGGATGAACTAGTTCTGAAAGGTTGTAACCTTTCAGAAACCACACGACCATTTCAGAAAGTTTGCAACCTTTCAAACGGTCATGGCTATTCCTGAAAGTTGCAACCTTTCAGAACAGTCATCTACAATAGCAGGAAATTCAAATAAAATGGGAAAGTAATTTAAATAAAATGGGTCACGCAGGTCCAAGTCAGGTCGAAACATTTTGGTTAATTAACTAATTAATTGAAATGTTTTGGCCATTTAATTTTATTTAATTAAATAAATAATTAGAACAAAACTTTGTCCAAAAATAATCTCTCGATCGATCATTTTCCAAAGCCAAAGCCAAAGCCGAGCCGAGCGAGCGACGACGACGATGGCGCGAGGGGGGGTCCCTCTTTCCAACCCTTTTAACAATTAATATAAGTGTTTCTCTATTTAAACTCTTCTATTTTTCTTTCCACCACTGATGAGGGAGAAATTCCTTTTTACTAAAACATAAGAGGATTTTTCAAGTTCCACTCTTTTCATCTTCCCTCCATTTCCCATTAACTCTTGCTATATACCCAACATCATGTTCATAGCAGATAGGGTCTGCGGAAGATGATCTTCATCTTTATAAGAGTAATCCCACCTATAGAAGCACTTCAGAGCAGTGTGATTATTTCTACCACATATTTGACATAGAGTAGGCGTGGGTTTTACTTTCTCAGTGTTTGTAGTCTGTATATTCTGAGTGTTTTGATTATTTTTCGACTGTCCAGCAACCCTGAATCCTCTTTCTCTTGAGTTAAAAATAGAGTTACCTCTCCTGTGATTGTGACTCCCTCGACCCCTACCTCTCTGTGAAGTAAAGGCCATGTTATAGTCTTGTTGGGGCACCTCTTCCTCTTCTTCTCTCATGTCAAAACCCCTAAGATCATTGCCAATTTGATTGAAGGTAGGATAGGGGGACTTTCCCAACATAACGGTCCTAAATGTCGTGTACTTTGGACCTAGTCCTTGGGAAAATTTAATGACTTTGCTGTCTTCATCAACTGGCTTGTGTATGGCAGCAAGTCCATCACATATGCCTTTGAATTCTTTCAAGTACTCATCAAGTTTCTTGGTTCCTAACTTAATGTTCTGCAGTTGTTGCTTAAGTTGAAACTCTTTATCCTTTGTTGCTTGAAGGTAGGCTTTCTCTAATCATTCCCACATCTCCTTGGTTGTTGAGCTGCCCACAATGAGATACATGCTCTCTTCACTCATAGTTCCTATGATCCAGGTTCTTAGCAGAACATCTTTCTCATCCCAATTACTGTCGAAAGCTTTCTCATGTCCATCAACTGCCTTTCCATTGTTATCTTTGGATGGAGTTTCAACTTCATGAGATATCTTTTCTTGGACCAACTTAGTCACCTTCATTACTTGCATCAGTTGTAGAATTTGTGTTCTCCATATAAGGTAATTTGTAGGTTTAAGTTTGATAGGACACACATCCATAAGATGGTGCAATGAAGAAGCTGAGAGGGACAAAGAGGCTGACAGTGAAAAGGAAGCCATTGGTTCTTGAACAAGTTTGATGCAACGTAGGTTTGTGTGTGTTAATGCTCTGATACCATGAAGAAAACACACAACCAAAGAGAATGGAAGATATTATTTCTTGATTATAATTGCGTACAATACGTATGCTATTTATACAATTACATACGGCCACAAGTAGAATCCTAGTACAACTACAAATCTAAGGAGATACATTAGAGTTAGAATAGGATTAGAGTTAGGACACAAGGTATACTACTTCTATTCTAACTCTACTTAACAACAATATATATATATATATAAACAAAAAAGTCGTGTACTAACAATATTAATTTAATGAACTTAAATAAATAAGATAATAAATTTTTATAATTATTATTTTTAAAATATTGACAAATAAATATTAAATATTAGTTAATTTTAATTTTAATTTGATTACCTTTTATAAAATTCAAGAATATGACAAATGCTTCAGTTGAATACCTAAAAGACATTGCTTATAGAGACTTTAAACAAGTTTTTTATTGTATGGTTAAAAACATTCCATTAGGAGAGACGAGTATATTTTGAGGAAATAGGAATAATTGGGTGATATTGTGGTCCTAAAAGAAACAAAAGTGATATTATAGGACAAATTCCTAAACATGGGTGACTATCTAAGGAATTTGCGCTATTTGTTTCACTAGTCAAAGAAAATGTTTGGTGGAACGTATAACTTTTTTACCCCCATCAAGTAACATTGACCTGCAGCGACGGGGAAGCTTGAGCATCATTTGTTTTCATTAAGAATTAGACGTTTGAATCCAAATGCACATTTGAATAATTAAATTATTGTCTCAAAATCTGAACACTAATTGATTAGGAGTGTTTGTTTTTCAGCATCTGAATATACACAATTTATTTATATGTACATAATAAAAATACATTTCAAATAAAAATTATAATGAAATATTAAAAAATTAATAAAATAAATCATTATTTGATAAAAAAAAATACTTATGCTTGTAAGTGATGGTGGAGATAGTTTGTAATGGTAGTGGTCATGATAATAATTGTTGTTTGTGGTAGTTGACGACAGTGCTAATTATGACGTTGAAGGTTGTTGGTAGTAGATATTGACCACAATGGTGGGAATGAATGATAGTAGTGGTAGAGATTGCAGTGTTGACCGAAATTAAGAATGTGTTATGGTAGTTGGCGGTGGTGCTAGTTATAATGACAAAGTTTGTTGGTAGTAGGAATTGACTGTAGTGGTGGTAGTGATGGTGGAGGTGGCAACGACTACAAAGATTGGGGTGATAATGAAAATCGATATAATTATAATGATGAAGGACATAAGTGTGGTAACAATTGATATTAGTGGTTAGCAACAATGTGATTGTAATGGTAGAGATGGTTACAGATAGACGACGGTAATGGTGGTGGTTGTTGTTGTTTTGATGAAAGATGTGGTTAGTGGTGATGGCTGGTGATTATGGATAAAGTAATAGTGAATATTATCCACACAAGAATACATATTAAGACTTTGTTCAAGATCTTAATGATTAAGACATATTCAAACCAATTAATTGTTTCAAATCTTAATGAAACTAAATGCACTTAATGATCTAATGTCTGAACCATTCAGATTTTGACCTCCACTAAGTGCAAAAAAATGAGGTCTTCGTAGATTACCTAAACTTTCACTTTGTTGGTAAGAGTTTGATTCCCCGTATTGTAGTCTCCTTTCCCATGTTTGTGTGATTTGACTAGACAAGAAATTTAAGAAGGTAAATTTTTATTTTGAATTTTACGATTTTAACCAAAAAAATATGTGGAATGTACCAAAATATTCTTTAATCTTATGGTATTAAACATGTCATGTGGAAAGTTAGAATTATATAGGTGTCAAAAGAAAAGGAAGAGATATTCTTTTTTAAACGAACTAAAGTGTGTAGGACAAAAAATTCAAACATATAGATATTGATTCTATGTATTCCATTTCTCTTTTTTTCCTTCTAACTTATGTAATACCTCTAATTCGAGAAAGGCTAGAAAGAGGTCAAATGGGCAAGTCACAAACCCAAAAGTGGACCATGGACCCTTTATGGAGGATCCCTAGACATGCCGTGTAGGGGACCACATTCCGTTAAAGGGCTTGTGAACATATTAAAGAACCTACCCCAGGCAGGGGTCACCTAGATGGCCCGTGATGACTTAGACGACCCGTCTAGTGGGTCGTCAAGTCACCCGGTCAGAAGGGGTTTCACCCCTAGTCACTGTTAAGGACGACAAACGTCTAAGCGCTCCGTGAAGCTTCACACGGACCGTGATGTCGTTTGTGAAGGATACTTATCAGAGTTAGATTTTAGGGTCAACTTCAAACAATCATATATTTCAGCAAAAAATGAATTAGGTGGCCCATGACCTATCAAAATAAAGATCTCTGAGTCCTCTTTCCAACACCACCGAATTTGCCTAATTCCAAGCCCGAAGTAAACAGTTATGCCCATTTTAGTGAAGCCCTGTCAGGCAGGGCATCTTCATGACCTGTTAGATGGGCCGTCTACATGCTACAGATCGCAGCCATAGGTAGTGGGAAAATAATTTTTGAAATAAAGTCCCGGTATCCTTTTTACGGTTCACCGAGACGGTCCGTCACCGTATGTACGAGTCATATGAAGGTCTCGTAGGTGAGTTTGAGGCTTAGTGAAATTTTGAGGGTCAAAGTTTGGTTCTACGGATGGCATATACGGACCGTAGGAAGACCTACAAACCGTACATGGGATCCGTCAAAGATGGGTGAATTTTAAGGCCTAGTAACCTCTGAATGAGTGACCAGTATGGTTAGTAGAAGAACCAGCGGACCGTAGATGCAACCCGTAGGATCGAGTCGAGAGTTATTTTCAAAGGGGTATTTGGGTCTTTTCCTAATTTCTTTAACTCAATACTTCATAGTTTTACCTTCTACCCTAAGCCCTATATAAAAATTTTAAGCCCCTAATTACCCATTTGAACTCATTCTCCTAAATTCCCAAAACTTGACCAAATTCATCCTCCCAAATTTCTCAAGGCAGAGTTAGGGTTCCATTCAAGTCTCCATTTTCTTGGGATTTAAACATCAAGGTATGTGTGCATTAATCCATGGAGTCCTTTACTCCATGGGGTCTGATAACGCTCAAATCACCCCTCAAAACTAATCAAAAGAGTGAGTGGTCGTTGTCATAGAAATACCTAACTAAGAGTCGGGGTAGAATCCCATAAGGAACAATATAATGGCGATTGAAAAAATAAAGAATAACTAGGTACTATTTTGAACCTAGACATACACATTACACGAATATCAAATAGAAGGAAATTTTTTAAAACTACACTTCTATTGGGGTAAAAGATGATATCAAGCAAGGGATGTATGGGAATTGGGAAAATTTGGGAACCAACTAACACATGATCCATTGCAATTCAATCCAAGATCAACCATTAATAAGTAGGCTTGGTCATCTTCAATTACTCTAATTATCTTTCGATCACAAAGAATTATATTGCAATATCTCCTCCCGGTTTCAATCACACAAATACAAAATAACCCACTACCTTAACTTAGACCTCTCTTTAAAGAAAGCCTTGCACCCAACAATGAAACCCTAAACTTTTATATTTCGATCTCAAATTCAAGATTCAAAGTCAAAATGTTATTATTAATCTAATTCTCCACTCCAATCAGTCTCTTTCAATCATCGACCAGAGATCGAAAGCTAAGATTGAGAGTGCTCAAACATGAAAACTAGATTGCACCTATTTCCTGAAATCAAGCATAGAAACAAGGAACTACAAAAACAATAGAGAAATTAATCAAACACCCAAAGAGCTTCGTCTATTTCTAGCACAAAAACCCAAATTTCATACAAACATTAAACCCACTTATTAGAAATTAAGAATAAGGAAATGAAGTAAGATAAAAGTTATTACTAAAATAGAACACAAACTTCAAATCCTCAGATGAAATGCAAGGAAACTTGCCTTCAATGTCTTAACCCCAAATCAAGAATACTAAGAGATTTACTTTTTGAATGTGTTTATCTATCTACAATGTTCTCTCTCTCTAACAATTTTCCGATTCTCTTTTTTGCCCAACTCTAATCCTCTTTTCTGAATTTTGGGTCCAAAGCTTGAGAATTTCCCATTCTGCCGCTGTCTGAAAAGGCGAAATCCTGTCCAAACTCTAACCCAGGACTTGTTTTCTGCCAAGTTTTTCCTATTTTTTAGCTTCAATTCCACTTTTGATCAACATTTTCTTTCCCAACATCAGAACACCAGAAATAACACAATTCGAAGCATAATAAGCCTCTTTCTCTACTTTGAGTGCCGCATAATCATAAGAAAAGAAATCTATATGAGTGCAAATTCGCCACTCATCAACACCCCCAACTTAAAATCTTGCTTGTCCTCAAGAAAAACAAAAAAATTGAAATACAAGAGTCACTCAATTTAAGCACAACACTCTTTCATTTTCACAAAGAATCATGGTCATGGCTTTGGTTGGTACTAATAATTAGCAAGCTCACAAGTGATATTCAATTCAAGCAACTCTCAAATTTAAACAAAATTTCAAAACTCAATGAGTTCTAAGAATGATCAAGTGATAATAAGAGTTCTCAAGAAGTGACACACAATTACTAGTACTCTAACAACTTCCCCTGGCATAATTTTGGAATATATTAATTTCAGCAATCCATCCTAGCATTCATGACCTCACAATAAAAGAAATGTCCTACAAAAACACACAAGTATTCACAACACAAGGGACAACAATACAAACACTCACACTAAAAAAGAATCATCTCATGCACACAAATGCCACACCATATGCTTGCTCATATTTTCAAATAACATTGACTTAACCTCATTTGGTTGGAGATCTCAAAGGACTTTGTTAAGCTTGTAATGTATGATTATTGAAGGTTAGGATATCATTTAGGTACAAGTGACTACACCATCCTTGAATACTACACAACAACTTTTCCACTTTTCTTCACTTTTCAACTCAATGCACACTTCACATCATTTTATTATTTTTCTTTCAAGATGCCCCACAAGTAACCATTTTCAACTTTTTGGAGGATTAAAGTCTCACATTTATTCACATTTTTTTTCACAACTTTTTCTTTCTTTATTTGAAATATTTCCTCCATTCTCAAACTCTTTTTTATCAAGCCTTCATGTGGTGAGCATCCATATATAATCTTCCCATAACACCCCCTACTTAGGCTTTTAGCCTCAACTTCCACAATTCTCAAGTTCAGAGAGGGTATAGGTTCAAAAGAAGGTTACTTTTTAAAAAGGTTCAATGTGGTTGCCAATAAAAGGATAAGGCTCAAAGGGGACAATTGAGGATACATTTAGTGTAAAGGTGGGATCTTTAGGCTATGTGGATGAAACGACCCCAAAAATGCTCGAAAATGTGCTTCGGAAACACCTATAATTGTATTTTCCATATATCTCAAAATCCGTGCATGATTTCGGAAATTCGACTTCATATTCTTATTCAGGGGGTCAAATTGAGTGGGAGATGGGTCTAACCCGAATTTTAGAGCAACCGTATCAAAATTTGAAAATCGCAAAAAATGCGATTTGGAGGGTCAACTTTAAAGGAGCATATCTCTTAGCATACAAGGAACTGGAAGGGCCACAACCTATTAAATTAAAGCTCTTTGAGTTAGCTTTCCGACGAACTTGGTTTCACCTCATTCTGAGTTAGGATGAGGGAGTTATGACCATTTTTGTAAAACCTGTCTGTACAGATTTGCAATTTTCAGTGAGCTTTTTTTTTAGGCGGGTTGGGGACGTTTTTTATAAATGTCCCATACTTAGTCATTTTTTTTAACTTAAAAAACACTCTCTAAGCCCTCTCCAAAATTCCACCAAGATCTTCAACCAAATTCAAACATCTCAAGCTCTAATTTCGGATTCAAGACTCAATCTCAAGCTTCAATTCTCCATTCCAATCTTCATCAAGGATTCTCCAAAGTTGAGGTATGTGGGTTTGATTGTGGAAACCTTCTTTTCCACAAGTCCAACCATTTATCCTCTATTTTTACTTCAAGTTTATGGGTCCTTATGGTTATTTATGAACTCTTGAAGTATGGAATTACTACTACACACCCTATTATGGTCTATTTTGCATATTATCATGAAATGAAATTATTATGTGATGTTTATGGTTTTCATGCTTCCATGATCAATTATGAAGGTTGAATTTATATATATGTATG